>NC_091727.1:33222878-33525909 GCF_042477335.2 Ovis canadensis
TCAGTCTGCTACGTGAGGTAGGACTTTTCCAAGCAGACATGATGAACATGAGTATTCTGAGTGCTAGGAGTAGCTTGTACAGAGGTGATATACAGAGGATCAGAAACAGCCTGGAGGAAGGGGCTGTAGGTTGAGGGATATGAGGAGTATAATAGGAGGTAAGTGTTGAAAGACAGGTCGGGGTGGGGGTAGTTAGTCACTGTAGGCCTAAGTGATAAGAGTCTCTGGAGAACAGTAAGTTACTTAGGATTTAGCAGAGGAGAAACTCTATTATGTAGGCTCTTGAAATTGTGTACTAACTTTAATGTGAAGATTGGATTGAAGCAAGATAAGAATTCAGGCAAGGGTTTCCAGGGGTTGCAGGTATGGGCCCTATCTTGGGAAATAGTAACAGGAACCAAGATGAAGCACTGAATATGAGTGACGGTGCAGCAATGTTTTGACTGATTACATGACAGGGCTCACAAGAGAATGGAAAGAGATATGCCTCCAGCTCTCTGGTATAGGTGTCAAGGTGACTGGCGGTGCAATGACAAAACTGGGGGAGTGAGTAAAAGAAGCAAATTTAGAGGCAAGTAGGACACAATCAGTTAAGTTTCACCTTGCTGTATTTGAGGTCCATTTTGAACTTCACAGGGCATATATCCAGCAGAAAATGGGAGAGAAAAATTGCGCTCAGGAAAGAGGTCTGGGTAGAAGACATACAGGCTTATCAACTTGTGCCTACTTTTGATAGCACAACCTTCTGAAGTAAAACAGAGAAAATGTCTTCCTTTTTTAATAAGATAAAATTGCTCACATGTACCTTATCTCTGCTTAGGTTTTTCTTAAAATTAAATAACTCCTGGCTCTACGAACTTTCTTTATAGGTTGTCATTCTCCCTGAAAAATTCAGTTAAGATATTAAAAGTGTATCTGAGCCAGCACAGAACATAATTATTAGTCCTTATAATCTAGACATTATGCTGTATCCAAGACCACATTAATTTACTAAGAATTTATGTCATCGTGCTTTGATTTAATCTTAAATTTGTATCAAAGGTCAGTTGGTCTCTCTTTTTCCCGTCCTTCCATACACACACACACACACACACACACACACACACACACATCCATATATATGGATAAAATGTAAATGTATACACAAGCATGTACTTGCATTTGTATAACTGTATGTATATAGTGATATAATACTTACATTTATATGTGTGTGCATACATGCTCTCACATGTATAGATGGGGACTGAGATCTTTCTTATCAAAAACTTAACTAAGCAGTAAACTTTCAATCAGTAAATATGCCTATTCTGATCAAAAACATGAAAGACAAGTATATGATACTTGTATGTGACATTCTAACTTCACAGGACATTGCTATAAAACTTCTAAAGCCATTTGAGAGAGGAACTCATCCAGTAACCACTCACATGGGGGTGAAGTTGGGTGTACTTCCCAACTATATCATCAAATGGATGCTTGTCCCCCAATTTTCTGACTCTGAGGATTGAATAAAGGGGTCCAGTCATTTTCAGCACAATTATCTCCCACATGAGTCAGATAACAGGAAGGAATATATTAAAACACAGACATTCACCACCAACCCACATAGAAATCGGAAGGCTCACTGTATCCATAGACATCTCATAACTTTGCAAAATACTTCAAGGAAATGAAAACATTTTCTATTTATTCCATTCTACTGGGTCAACCAACTTGATATAGCCACCAAAGAATGTGTCTTGATAATACCACATAATATTTGCACAAATTGTTCAATGTCATTTGATATCAAGTTCGTTTTCATGTCTTGATTTCAATGAGTGTATCCTAGTTCTTAGAGACCTTTCTAAACTTTGAAAATTATTCTTTTATGCAATAAATTTTTTTAAGTTCACTAGATGAGCAAGAAACTATACATGTGTGCATAGCCTTATATTAATAATCTGCTCTAAAACTGTACTTTCCAGGTTATTCTTCTTCAAAAGAGGCTACTTGAATGTATCCATTCTTTTGACATACCTTTAATTCTCCAAAATTTTAGACAATAGCTTTAAGATTGAGGTCATTTAGCAAAATAATCTACACTTTTTATATGCCAGAAACCCTCACAGGTCTGTGGCCTTAGACATATTTAATATGTTTAGCTTGACACTCAAGTGTTAAACCTGTATATAAGAACATGTCTAAAAATGAGATTTTAATAGCTCTACGTTTTATCAGGAAAATGTTTTCATTAGAGCATCTTCTGTAAAAGCTACTGGCCTCACCAGGTTTCTGATTCTTTTTTCACTAGAAACAGCTATCTCCCTAGAACAATAGGCTTCTTTTATGCTCTATTTATAGTCTTTTTTCAGCTTTCAAATGCGAAAATACCATAGGACCTATGCACCTCTGAAACACCTCCCTTATTTTGTTTTAGTTTCTGCTCAAATGCCACCTTCTTGACCTCCTCCATGTAAAACTGCTTCCTTCTCCAGTCTATTTTCCCTTATAGTTTTCAGCACCTTTTTCATAGTATAAAGCTTGCTTAGGTATTCTAATGCTTGCTGGAACGTAAGCTTCAGAGAGAAATGATTTATGTTTTGTCCATATTTAACCTCAAAGCTTAGACTTTTGGCTGGCACCTAGTAGGTACTCAATACATATCTGTTTGAATAACTGAATAACTATAGTACTTCTATCTGAAATACCTTCCTGCTCTCTACTGTTGCCTAATCAATTTCTATTAATCTTCAGAGTTCACTTTCTGCCACTTAGGTAGGCCTTTCTTTACCTTCTGGAGCAAGATAAAAGTCATCTAGTAAGGTATATATCTGTCACACTGAACTCATCATGACCAAAATTTTACACTTAACTGCATTTAATTAGTGTAGGTCCAGGAGGGCAGGTACCATGACTGTGTGCCCCACCCATTCCCATAATGGTGGTCCCAGTCACCATCTTGGCAAAAGGCTGTTGCTCGATACATGTTTGTTGACTGAATGAATGATAGTGGAGTTTAGCATCACACATTTAAGTCCAGCTCTTAGATAAAGCCCCTGTCTACCTACCAAGCCTTTGCTAGCTCCAGTCTTTTGAACTTTATTACTGCAACCAAACTGGCTCTTTTTTAATTCCTTGAGAGTGCCATGGCCTCCCTCATAGCTCAGATGGTAAAGAGTCTGACTGCAATGTGGGAGACCTGGTTTCGAGCCCTGGAGAAAGAAATGGCAACCTACCCCAGTTCTCTTGTCTGGAAAATCCCATGGACAGAGGAGCCTGGCGGGCTACAGTCCAAGGGTCGCAAAGAGTTGGACATGACTGAGTGACTAACACTTTCACTTTTCAGAGTCCCATGCTCACTTGATATACTGTTTCTCCTTTCTGAACACCATATGCACATCCACCGATCCCCTTATACTTCAGACAGTTCCATCCAATGTGTCTTTTAGACCATAAACATCACTTTACTAGGGAATCATTTCATGCTTTCAAGCTTCAGCTTAAGTCAGACTAACCTGTTGTCACAAAACCTTTTTCCTTTCCCTCATAGAAATAAGTTATGTCCATTGTTAAATATTTGCTCATTTTTGTAAATCATGTAATTAGTGTTTATTTCCTCTGTTAGATTGCAAGTACCAAGAGAGCAGCCACCAAGCCTACTGTGGAGATCAAGGGTGACAAGGAATCAGCATTTGAATTCATAATGGGAGCCTAAGTAATGGCTACCCTCGTTTAAAGGTTCCAAGGAAGGTAGCATGCTTGCAAATTACCCATTTCTGACCCAGGAAGGCAGAACAAATTCTCTTTTTTGCTCACCATTTTACCTCTGTTACCAGCGTAATCCCTCTGATATAGTAAAGACATTAAAAGTAATCATCAAAAAAAGAAAAAGAAAGAGGTATGGTAATATCTTCCATGACTGAAGATGCCACATAAATTACTTACCGTAGTTTTTAGCCAAGCTATTTCTCAGGAAAATTAGTTAACTGTCATCACTGCTTACAAATCTGATACCACAGAAACCTCTAAAGCTAAGGACAAGTTTCTGACCTGTGGTGACATTGCTGAGGGACAAGCTGAACCTCTGAGAGACAGAATCAAATTAATTTACAAGAGACTGTACTTTTCAGAGTATTATCCTTCATAAGTCATGCCATCTTTCAGAATCCCTAAGCATATGTTCTGACCTAACTTTGTTTTTCTTCAAACCTTTTAAAAAGAAGACTTCTAAAAGTCTTTTAAAGTTAGAGAAAAATCTACCTTCTAACAGAGTTCACAGATCTAAGTCAATACATGTAAAGATATTCCATGAGGAGTATTTTTAGAATTCTAAGTCAAGATGGGAAGCGCATCTCTCTCTCTCTGTTACTGAATTACATCAAAGACTTCCTTTCCGAGTCTTCCCCCATCTGTATCTCTTTCCTAAAGACACTGGGTATCCATTTTGAGGCTCTGATACTTCTACAAATTGGAGAGAAATGGGTTAAGGCATTGTGGTGATATGGGAGGTCTGAGGGGAGAAAGAAGGTGTGGGATGACCAGACCTTACTTCAACAAGAGCTCTTAAGGATTCTTCTTGGTTTCCTGCCAGTTCCCCCGCCCACTGTACTGAGTCCATATACCTGTTTCTTCTTCCTAAAATTCTTACTATTACTTCTAACAGAATTCCTCAGGGCCCAGTATGAAGCATGGGAGTTCAGTCTCTGAAGTATACATAGACTTCTTGTCACACACACAGAGGGCATTTGTGTTGGTGTTCAAGCGACTCCTCTAATGTATTTTATCTTTTTACTCTTTATTATTTCTTCTCTCCTCCTCCTTTTCTGTCATCTTCTCATCCTCTTCTCTTTCCTTATAAAAATTAAGCTAGGTAAGATAAGATTGTATCACTCATAAGGGACCTAAAAAAGAATTACCAAAATTTCAAAGTCAAATGAGAGCCCAATATTTCAGGGCAATTCAAACCAATGGTTAAATAAGGCATACAATTTAAACATGGATGGAATCCTCTGAGACTGAGGAAACTGTTGGAATAGAAGAGAGGCTAAAGCAGTGGCCTCCTCGCCACTGAAGTCCCTTAACTCTGCTCTTTTAGACACTAGTCAAGATTATATAAAATCAGGTGACAGTACCGGAAATGAGGTATCACAAGGGGAAACTGGGTTAAGGGGGAAAGAGGAGACTGGGAGGCTATTTTCAACACTAATTAAGGGGGAGGCAATCACAGACAAATATGAACTGAGTTTGTGTGAATCAGGAACAGCCAATACCTGCACAGCTATCTTAGTAGAAGTTTCTGGGTCAAAGAATTAAAGGCAAAAAGTATGGTTTAAAAAATGAGAGTAAGTAGGATAATAAATATAGAAAACCTTAGGGCCACCACTCTTAATTTATTACCTAAGCTCTAACCCAGTCACCATCTGTGAGTGCTCTGGACTGTTTTTCAAGGTGGCCTAGTCCCACAGGCATCACCTTGGAATAATTATATTCTAAAGCTAGTTGTACTAGGTCTGGTGATGCCAAACTGAATGTTTTTCAGTTGTTATTTTCACTGGAAATACTCTATGACTTAGAAAAGTTTCTGTTTTGTTTTTTTTTTAAGCAGTCACCCATCTAACCTCTGCCTCCAGGCCTTCTTTCAACTTTTCTGAAAATGTCAAGAAACACTGAATATTAGATTTTTACCTATTTGTAAATCGTCACAACGTTCTTATATCAGAACTATGGAATTTCTTAAGATGGGTATAGCAGCAGCCTGTCAGGTCTTTAGCATGTCATATATGTGTGTTTGTGTGTAAAACAAATCTGATCACATATGCAATGAGACCTTATATTATTGAGTCTCATAAACCTTTTTAGATCTGTAATCCTCATAATTTCATTGAAACATAAGCAATTAACATGAATCACTAGTATATATTAAATGCTCAATTGTAGCAGTTCAACAGCTTTGTCTTTCTCATTTAATGATGAGAGTGAGATAACGTTGGAGATTGAAGTCTAAAGCAGTAACCTTAGGAAATGACATTTCACTGGGATAAAAAAAAATACAATTCACACAAAAAGAGAAGAAAACAGAGATAAGGCTTTAAGAAATCGTGTTATAGGTTAGGTAAGAGAAACTAGGTTTAGAACAATCTTGGCCTTATAAAGCTATTTAAACCCACACTGATTGGATCCTGAGACGTGTCAGATTATTGGCCCCTAACCATCACAAAGAAAGGCAGGCATTTGGTGGGTACAATGAATGCCTCCAATATAATCTGTGGTTGTATAAATATGTGAATGTATGTTTTACAATCTGAACGACAAACTGCTGTATTTTTCCTTAATGTTGATGGTTTGGTATATGCATATACACATTGTTGAAATTTTAAAAAATACAATACAACTTTATCATTTTCAATTGTTCCAAGGACACAATTACTATGAGTCAGATGGAATGAGAGACTGATAGGCTAAGGGTCTGCTCCAACGGAACTTCCATGATTTAAAAATTCTGCTACATCCTCAATGAGACTTAAAACTGAAGGCTTCCAGGAATAAACATAATGAAGGTGTTAGACTTTTTATTTGATTAAATGTGATCCTTTTTGTGTTCTTTTTTTTAACCTTTGTCCTCAGATTGCAGGCTTGAAGAGAACATAAATAATATTCCACTACCAGTTATCTCATATATGGTATTCAACTATAATTAAAAAACAGATCTGCAGTTATGTATTTCCCCAAAGGCCAAGAAGCTGCTATGAACAAACAGTGAATAGTGAAAAGGAATTATGCACAAATGTCCCACAGATGAGATATAATTTGAATCAGTTTAAATAAATACATTGCATGCTTAATATTTGCCATATACAAATTCTGTTTTAAATATTCTAAATATTTTCTGAATTGCAATTAATTACTTTGAATTACATATTTACTGTATTAAAGAAAATAATCTGACCTTAAGTTGTTCTTCCAAAGCAGCAGTTGCATGATCACCACTAGATTCATCAACAACCACCACCATGTGCGTGAGAGAATTGACTCTGACTTGTTCCTGTTCTAGGTCTTCTTGAAGCACCTGAAAGATAAAATGTTTAAAGGAAATTAAAAGTCTCCTGATCTGTATGCCAAGAAACATTTCTTCCCAAATGAGTGTGATTCATTTCTGCCATTTCTGCTTTGACTAATGCAATTTTTATTAGACTAGAACCATTTCAAGCAAATTTTCTGCTATGGTGCTCAGCAAGTTTTGCACATTTTTGTCAACTGGATGTGAAAGCAAAGAGAGAGAAAGCATCTGCTGATAAAGGCATACTAAGATGTGCTGTCCTTTATCCCACTTCCTGTCACCTTTTCAAGGACTGTTCTCCTAAAATACCTGGCTGCTTCGAGCGTCTTCAGTGTCTCCTGTGCAGTTCTCCATTAACAACCAAAACAAAACAAACTCTTGACCCCCCAAAACCCTTATTGCTTCTGCCTTGTTATGTGTTCCTCTTCACTAAAAAATAGTGTTTTCTACAGTTACTCTTTCCATTCCCTTACCCTATTATTCCCTTTACTCATTATCCCATTAAAACATCTCTTATAAAGGTTGCCATCAACCTCCAGGTTCCCAAATCTAATAACCATTTTGTGATACCATTTTAATTGACATTCCAATTACCAACCTAATTAACCACTCCATATTGGACCTTCTCTCTTCTTGAGTTGCAGCACCACCCTTACCTGATTATCCTTGCATCTCACTAAGAACTGCTTTTTTTGTTTCTTTGCTGGTTCCTTCTCCTCCACTCAGCTAAAAATCGGATGGCATTCCCCTGGATAAAAACCAATGTGGTCCCATGACACTAAGAAGGGAAATCCAAATTATGTAACCAGAAATCCTTATATGATCTAGTACCTTCCTTCCTCTCTAAAGTAACTGCATACTATTCTCACCCTCTGACACTATGTTTCAGTCATACTTATCTTCTCTCTCTTTCACAGTGTGTCAAACTGTTTGCTTTACCCCCAATTTCTCTTCTTCCATATCTTTAAATAATCTCTCCTTCTTATCATTCAGGACTCAGTTTAAGCGTCACCTGCTCAGAAAGGCTTTTCATGAAGATGCTCCCCAAATTTGCTTCTGAGTTACCATTTCTACAACTTTTTATTAACTCAAATCATACAGTTTAATTTTATCTGTTTCATTTAAAAATTTTATTTAATTGAAGGATAATGGCTTTACAGTGCTGTGTTGGTTTGTGCCAAACATCAACATGAATCAGCCATTGGGATACATATGTCCCCTCCATCTTGAGCCTCCCTTCCACCTCCCACCCCATCCCACCCCTCTAGGTTGTTAGAGAGCCCTGGTTTGAGTTCCCTGAGTCATATAACTTTCTTAACCTCGCATTTTCACATTCAGATTTTTCTTCTGTATTAGTCATGTGTTGTTTACGTACTGGAATATAAAGTCCATTAGAACAGAGGCACTCTCTGTCCTTCTCACTACACTCCACAGAACTAAAGATCAGTGATTTTTTATTGAATGAACAGCACCACGTGCAGGGGTGAGGGCAATATGCACAGATGAGTTTGGCCCTTCTTGACTGTGTAAAGACTACAATCTAATGGGTAAGATTCTATTTTTTAAATGTGTAATTATAATTATACTATCAAGCATATATAACCCCAAACAGTACTCCAAACTTTAAAAAATCACAGTGTATAGATTTCTTATAAAGATATACAGGGGAAGGCAAAGAGGAATAAATAGATGGTAAATAGAAGAGGACTAAACAGAGGAGGCCGTTCTAGATCCAAGACACCTGGCCTGGGAGCTCCAGTTCCACCAAGATCTTATCATGTTACACCAATTATTACCTGGAAATGACTAAATGAGTATGTAAAATTCCTAATCATCTACTCTGCTTCTTAGAATATGTTATTATCTATTACAAGAAAGAAGAAGTAGGTTTGAGACAAAGCCTGTTGTGCATGCACATGTGCTAAGTCACTTGAGTCATGTCTGACTCTGCGACCCCATGGACTGTAGCTCACCAGGCTCCTCTGTCCATGGGATTCTCTAGGCAAGAATGCTAGCGTGGGTTGCCATGCCCTCCTCTAGGGGATCTTTCTGACCCAGGGATCAAACACGGGTCTCCTGCATTGCAGGCAGATTCTCTACCATCTGAGCCACCAGAGAAGCCCACAAAGCCTGTTAGTTTCTAGAAAACCTGCAGTCCCTACAGACAAGGCTGCCTGGAAACTATGGGACTTGCTCTTAGTTACTCAAACTGTATGGCAGGTGTAAGGGAACCTAAGAGGATTAGCTACATCACAAACACGAATGCTGGAGCATTTTTATCCTAGGACTTTTATTTTTCAAGTCTCAACTTTTAGAGCACTATAAAATCACTTACTTTTACTTCCTCTCTCCAGATTTTCATGGTACATTTTCAAGTGAAGCAATTTAGAATAAAATGACTATGCATCTATTTTGTGTGTGGAGTCTGTACTGCCTATCACGCCTTTGACAATCCAGAGCTTACACTGGTTAATAAAACTCTTTCTGCCGTGAGGCCGAAAATGGAAACATTAACATTCAGAGTTGCCCTTGAAAGTCATGTTTAGTCTGTGTTTTTTGAGTTATATAAGCCAGGACTGGGAACATTTCAAATGTGTCAGCCAGGAATTTTAAAAATAATAACTAAAATAATATTTTGGTGGCCAATATATCATAAACTGGTTTCTTTAATTTGGACAAGTCTTTTTTTTTCCTATCACTCAAGCATGAGGGTATATTCAATTACATATATTAAAGACAATTAGGAAATATTGCTCACATTTTTTACCTTTTTATGGTTTTCATTTTTTTTTAGCAAAGGAAAGTGAGAAAGTCATTGTTTGATTCATGAAATACTTATTTTGAAACTCAGGTTGCATCTTTATAAAACATATGTGATCAAATACACTAGTTTTTTTTTTCCCCTCCAGTACTTAGATTTCTATTTTATTTTGCTTATCTATTGCTTCTACAATCAGAAATTATATTTTTGCCAAATTGATCAAAGGTTTACATGTTATGCTTTTGCTGAAGTGCTAACACAGAGTCCCACTAAGCTAGTTGTGAGTTAATAGCTTCAAAAATCAAATATGAGAACTACCTGAACTCAAAGTGAGTAGAGGAAAATAAAGGAATATGGAAAAGGTTCTCCACAGTGGATGAAATCTTGAACAGTGCATAGCACTGCAGTAAATTAACATATACTATATTTAAGTCACTTCTAGCATCTCTTTTTCTCTTTTATAACTTATTCAAATTATATTTATATTTACTCCTAATCGGGGATTAAAACAGAAAAGCTTAAACTGACCTTTCTGAACATACTCAACAGCTGCAAGAGAAAACTACTGAAACATTTCATATTCTCTATTTTGCTAGAACTTAACTCCAAAAATAAATATTAATGAAAATTATAGTATTAGCTAATTCCCTTATCTGCAAAAGACTATCAAATATCCAATGTCCAAACTTCATTTTTAAAAATGAAGTTGTCTCTTAGAAGAAGTAAAACTGCCATACAGAAAATAGTGGGTTTAAAAGTTAAAATTTTCTACCAACCCTTCTTTCCATGAATAAGGGCCTTAATCATTAGTATAAAGTATAGCTCCCTGCTTCCCTCTTTGGGAAAACATGGATTCTCAAGGCAATTAATTGTTAAAATATATTAAAGTTTTTAAAGCTAGTTTACAATTAATTTTTAATTAAATATTTACTTCATATGGATTTCAATTTCTCATAGCAGGATTTACACAATGGATATTTACAATTGACTCACTAATTAAACCTGATATATGAGCCAAATTATTTCAAGTACAGATGTATCCCCAGAGAAACATAGTAAGCTTTTTGCCTATCAGAAGATAATGTCATCAGATTAAAATGGTGTAATATGTGATTGTTAAAGCCTGTTTTTCCTTATTAAAATAATATAAATTATTTATACACACAGATACATACTAGGTGTTTTATTATGTATTTCTTGCCAGAATTTTTATTGAAGTGATGCATTTGTTACATTTTTCAGATTTTAAAAAATCTGTCATGGTCCTAATTAAATTTCTATACCATTACTTGATACAAATGTCAGCAATGTTTGTTTTCTAATGTCAACTAAGAATTTTTTTTCGTTATGACAAGAGAAAAGGCCAACAGTGAAATTTAACATTAAAAATGCTTATATTTGGCCAACTTAGATTGTGTTATACCTCTGTAAATAATTCCATTTCTTATAAATTATTATATATCTAAAAAATCTGACAAAATTTGTTGTTCCCTTAGTACATATTCACATTTTATGACTTAAGTATGACTTTTCTTCTATTTCCTTCAAATGTTTCAGTGGTACTGAATTCTTGCACTAACCCATGTCAAGTTGGTCTTCAAAATGTGGTTAGAGCAATCACTGAAGAGTCACTTCAAAGTTTACCTCAGACTTAGGCCATTTTGTCCTTTCTTAGCATACATGTGAAATAATGTTTGGGAAATAAAGTCATGAAAATATTTAAGGAAAGGTAATTATTATATCTGACAGTTAGAAGTGAAGAGCAACAATTAACAGAAAGGTAGAGTAATAGAAAAGAAACACAAGGCTGGGTCTCTTGTAAGTTACACAGGAGAGTATACAGTACCTCCCTTGGTAACAGTATATGTTAAACAACATGAAACAGAGAACACTGGTTGCCTATGAGCATAGTTTATTTTATTGTTTCTTTTACTTTAATAGGAAACTGCCAACACTTGCAAGTCCTACATACACACAAACATACCTAGAAATGACACAGGTCATTGGTTCCGCACCGATTCTACGGCCATCTACTGCCTCCTCACATATCACTTTAGATTAATATTATTAGAAATATGCTTAATAAACTATTAAGTAATTCATAGTTTTTACCTTATCCAACTAAACGTACACAAAATGAAAGGCTATATTCAGTACAAACTGTGCAAAAATATAAAGAAACCAGAATAGTTTCTAAGAACAGGGGATAAGTGTAACATTTGGGAAAGTACAATCTTAGAAAAGCCAGGTTGGGAACAAAAAAAAAATCCCTAGATACTTATGAACAATTAGTTAATACAATAATCTGGACATAAATTGATTTTATTTTCAAATAAAAACATCCCAGGCAAACCGGAAAACTGGTGGGTAGGCAGTATATCATTCTCATCACCTTTTATCTTGTGGCTATTCTTATATCCTTCTTTCGATCATCTCTACACTGGGCTAGGCTCTGCATTCCCTATTCTATCTATTCCCTGAATGAAATGACTCAGAAATGATTGGTCATTTTATTTTCAGTCCAATATTGACTTTAATAAGCCTGACTGGTCACTGTGCTGTCTAGTCCCTCATGAGGATCTATTTACAGTATGCAATTTTATTATCAATTTGCTAAATATTTTAAATAAGTTTCCTCACCAGGCTCTCCTAGAAGAGCTTTTATTTAGATAGTTACTTATTTAACCATTATTTTATAGTTATATTAGTCTTTATAACAGAATTCACTTGTTACCTTTTTATTAGAAATAAATGTTTATATTTTTTCCAACTCCTAAGCTACAAGAGTGAGGGGCGGGGCACTAAAGAACATTTCAGTGATGTTTTTTAAAAAGCAACCAACGCTTACCAATTTCAAGAAGGAGGCTCAATAAATGTGAAAAATTGTTGTAAAAACAGAGCTGACCATTAATATGCCCATGTATCTTTCAGAATATGTGAAAAAGAACACAGAGTGACAAAAATTATGTGTACGGTTAAAGTGTGGGATCTAACGTCAGAATTCCTAGGTTTGAGTCCTGCAGGTATTGCTAACCAGCTATGTGACCTTCTGAAAGTTTCCAACCACACCGAACATCAGCTTTCTAATTTTCAAAACTGGGATAATAAATGTGCCTATTTCATTAGATTGGAGAAGGAAATGGCAACCTACTCCAGTACTCTTGCCTGGAAAATGCCATGGACAGAGGAGCCTGGCAGGCTACAGTCCATCGGGTTGCAAAAGAGTTGGATACAACTGAAGCAACTTAGCATGCATGCATGCAATCTTTCACTTTTTTTCCTCTTCCTGGTGAATAGTAAGAGTGCCTGAAGAACCAAAGACAAAGGTTCATAACATTTTGCAAGAATCAGTGAACCAAAGTCACCCCAAAGAGAAAGAAACGCAAAAAGGCAACATAATTGACTGAAAAAAGTAAAAGTCCCTCAGCTGTAACTGTCTCTGCAACCCCATGGACTCTACATTCCATGGAATTCTCCAGGCAAGAATACTGGAGTGGGTAGCCTTTCCCTTCTCCAGGAGATCTTCCCAAGCAAGGGATTAAACCCAGGTCTTCCATACTGCGGGCAAATCCTTTACCAGCTAAGCCACAAGGAAAGCCCTATTTTAGCAGAGACCAACTCAATTAAGTGAGGAATAGAGTTTTTGCTTTCCTTCTTGTTTTACCCTCTGCAGAGGGCAGAAACGTCTAATGAATAAGCATTATTGGAGAAATAAGGTATTAAAAAAATAAATAAAGTGATATCTGTAAGATGAAGGGGTCTTGGATAGTTACGTTTTAGTAGATGCACTGATGTACTTTAAAACAGGGCTGTAACATTTTGAGCCATGTAACTGACTCAGTGCTCAACAGTTTCTGAGTAACCTATTAGCTGGAATCACTTGATTTTTTAAAATACGAACATGGGTATGGACTGTATTTTTTAAAATTAAATTGAATTAATGGCATTATCTCAAATGTGAGGTTATCCTTAGGATCCGTTGCTTGTTTATAGTATTTATAGGAAATTATATGTCTTCTCAACTACATTAAAAAAATTAAAAGTGAGTATCATCTGTATAGTACTCTGTAGACCATAAAGTGTGATGCTGCCCTTTTCTACATAACTCATCACTTCTTTACATCATAAGATGATTATTACCATACTAATCAATTTCATTTGGGTAAAAGTCATGTCTTATATAATACTAACACCTAAGATAATCTATATAATTCTGGGTATCAGGGTTATGCAGTTATTTAGTAAATTATTTTATCAACAGTATAAGATAGGTATTCACATCATCATCATCATCATCCTAACTTCATACTTGGAGAAACTGAGGCACAACATAGTTAAGAAACTTTATGAAGTCATTGAGCTCACAGAACTGTGTTTTGAACCTAGAGAATATGGCTTCAGAATCTGTGATATAACTCCTCTCACATAAGAGATATTAATATTGATGAAATAAGCATATGACGTAGATATATGTTTCATATAATTCCACATCATAAAGCACATAAATAGAAACTTAGAAGCTCCTGTGTGTAAGAGTGTGTGTGTACTCAGCTGAGTTTCAGGTTTTATCTCTCTCGTGATACTTGAATTCAACCTATTACATTTGAAAGATTACTAACACAAAACTTGCTTTACACACACACACAATAGTTAGGTCCTCCTACATGCTTTTACTGTTTGGAAGAAATGCTCATGTTGTTGTTTTTAGTCACTACATCATGTCCACCTGTTTGTGAACCACATGGACTGCAGCACACCAGCATGCCCTGTCCTTCACCATCTCTCAATTTGCCAGAAACTCATGTCCATTAAGTCGGTGATGCCCTCCAATCATCTCATCCTCTGTCCTTCCCATCTACTCCTAAGCTCACTCTTTCCCAGGATAGGGTTCCTTTTCAATAAGTCTCTTCTTATCAGGTAACCAAAGTATTGGAGTTTCAGTTTTGGTATTGGTCCTTTCAATGAATATTCAGGGTTGATTTCCTTTCAGTTTAATTCAGTTGCTCAGTCGTGTCTGACTCTTTGTGATTCCATGTACTGCAGCACACCAGGCCTCCCTGTCCATCAACAACACCAGAGTTTGCTCAGACTCATCTCCACGCTCAGATTCATCTCCACTGAATTGGTGATGCCATCCAACCGTCTCATCCTCAATTGTCCCCTTCTCCTCCCACCTTCAATCTTTCCCAGCATCAGGGTCTTTTCCAAGTAGTTAGTTCTTCACATCAGGTGGCCAAAATATTGGAGTTTCAGCTTCAGCATCAGTCCTTCCAGTGAATATTCAGGACTGATTTCCTTTAGGATGGACTGGTTGGATATCCTTGCAGTCCAAGGGACTCTCAACAGTCTTCTCCAATACCACAGTTCAAAAGCACCAGTTCTTCAGTGGTCAGCTTTCTTTATAGTCCAAATCTCACATCCATACATGACTACTGGAAAAACCACAGCTTTGACTAGATGGACTTTTGTTGGCAAAGTAATGTATCTGCTTTTTAATTAGCTGTCTATGTTGGTCATTACTTTTCTTCCAAGGAGCAAGAATCTTTTAATTTCATGGGTGCAGTCACCATCTGCAGTGATTTTGGAGCCCAAAATATAAAGTCTGTCTGTTTTCCCTGTTTCTCCATCTATTTGCCATGAAGTGATGGGACCAGATGCCATGATCTTACTTTTCTGAATGTTGAGTTTTAAGCCAACTTTCCCACTCTCCTCTTTCACTTTCATCAAGAGGCTCTTTCTGCCATCAGGATGATGTCATCTGCATATCTGAGGTTATTGATATTTCTCCCGGCAATCTTGATTCCAGCTTGTGCTTCTTCCAGCCCAGCATTTCTCATGATGTACTCTGCATATAAGCTAAATAAGCAGGGTGACAATATACAGCCTTGATGTACTCCTTTCCTTATTTGGAACTATTGTGTTGTTCCATGTCCAGTTCTAACTGTTGCTTCTTGACCTGCATACAGGTTTCTCAGGAGGCAGGTCAGGTGGTCTGATATTCCCATCTTTTGAAGATTTTTCCACAGTTTGTTGTGATCCACACAGTCAAAGGCTTTGGCATAGTCAATAAAGCAGAAATAGACATTTTTTTTTGGAACTCTGTTGCTTTCTTGACGATCCAGCAGATGTTGGCAATCTGACCTCTGGTTCCTCTGCCGTTTCTAAATCCAGCTTGAATATCTGGAACTTCATGGTTCACGAACTGTTGAAACCTGGCTTGGAGAATTTTGAGCATTACTTTGCTAGTGTGTGAGATGAGGGCAATTGTACAGTAGATTGAACATTCTTTGGCATTACCTTTCTTTGGGATTAGAATGAAAACTGACCTTTTCCAGTCCTGTGGCCACGGCTGAGTTTTCCAAATTTGCTGGCATATTGAGTGCAGCACTTTCACAGCATCATCTTTTAGGATTTGAAATAGTTCACCTGAAATCCATCACCTCCAATAGCTTTTTTTGTAGTGATATTTCCTAAGGCCCACTTGACTTCGCATTCCATTATGTCTGGCTCTAGGTGAAGGATCACACCATTGTGTTTATCTCAGTCATGAAGATCTTTTTTGTATAGTTCTTCTGTGTATTCTTGCCAGCTTTTCTTAATATCTTCTGTTAGGTCCATACCATTTCTGTCCTTTATAGAGCCCATGTTTGCATGAAAAGTTCCCTTGGTTATCTCTAATATTCTTGAAGAGATCTCTAGTCTTTCCCATTCTACTGGTTTTCCTCCATTTCTTTGTACTGATCATGGAGGAGGGCTTTCTTATCTCTCCTTGCTATTCTTTGGAACTCTGTATTCAAATGGGTATATCTTTCCTTTTCTCCTTTGCCTTTTACTTCTTTTCATAGCTATTTGTAAGGCCTCCTCAGATAACCATTTTACCTTTTTGCATTTGTTTTTCTTGATGTTCTTTAGGATTGCCTTAACAGTGATATGTGAATGACAAATGCTAATCACAAAAATTATTTTTAATATAAAGTTTTAAGCAGTAGTCAGAGGTGCAAGTTACTTTTATTTATATGGCTTAGTTTCTTTATATACTGCTTTTCCCCCTTACTTTTCTCTTGTTAATCATTCCTACTTAGATATTCTCTCCTGCAATCTGTTTTTCATAATGCTGTCTTTTGATATGATCATGGGATCTCCCACCTAGAGGATACATGTTTTTCTCCTATGGTTCCTATTCACTGCCCCTTGAAGGTCAGGTAATGTCCATATGGAAACTGATGAAAGAAACAGGACAACATAATTTTCAGGTCTTCTCCGTCCTTTCTAAAGAATCTTGGAAGAAGGGTTAAGTTTTTAAGCCTAGCTTAAAGGGGCAATCAACACGTGATAGAGGCTAAGACTGAAAACATAAGGGCAAAGCAGAGACCTTACAATCTATATGAAGTTCAACCTAACTCACAAGACCAGAATTCTATACTGGCCATCTATGGTAGGTAGCCAGCTGAGAATTTGATTGTGTTGAATGGTTTTGCTTTTCTGCATAACCAAGGCTCACAAGCTTGATTTCTATGAACATACACAAGTATGCCTGCTGGTAGTATCTTTTGTGACATTTATAAAAAGATATAAAGTTTATAGCCACTAAGATATTTGAACAGAGAATGAAACAGAGAAGGAATGAGAAAAAAAAAAAAAGAGTTAGTGAGAGGGCACTGAGATAATATCCCCATGTAAGCTGCTTTTAAGATGTGTTCTTCACCTATATGAGGGCTTTCTTGCTCCTGCTCATAATTATTGCTTATTTAAATTTTAAGTTTCATGTCTCTGCCAGTGATGAAGCCTCTGCGTGTCATAGAACTAGTCACAAGTAATGAAAGCATTTGCTTCAAAAAACTTTTACTGAGCATCAGTTATGCAATTCACATGCTAAATACTTGGCTAGAACTGGAAAAACACAGAAGTCTCTCTGGCTATCTGGCTATAGCATAGTAGGTTTTTTCCCTCTAATTATTGATATATTATTTACCTTTACTGCCATAGGTATCAGACATTCACCAAGCACTTGTGGGGGTAAACGATTGGAAATAAAAATTTCATAGCAGTAACCAATAACATGTACTTCTAACCTTGCTAAAGATGGAAGAGAGCTTACTAATCACTAAAAGCACTGTTTGATTCTATACTATTTGATTCTACTGCATTCGTATGCTTTTTCAGAATCGCTTGTCCTCCTCCCAATTATTGTATTTCTTTCTGAGTACTGTCTATTTTTTAAAAAATCCAGCTTGGGTCTCCCAATTGCCCAGTCTCAGAATCTGTTATTTTAAACTGATAATTTCCTAAATTCTAGCCTCTTTGGTTCTGCTGTTGATTTCCAAAATAATTTCCATTGACATTGCTTTCTGTCAGGCTCTATATACTTTCTGCAATATCTTCCTAACATATCCTGGATTCCTATTCAGCTGTGATCTAATTTATCTTACAAGATGTATCTCCCTAAAATGGAAGATACACTTTCCTAAATCCCCACTGTCCTCAGTTTAATTTATCATCAGTAATGGATCCCTACTGCCTATAGCATAGCTCCAAATGCCTGCCTTGAGTTAAAGACCCTCCATGATCAGGTGGTGGTCCTCCAGCAGTGAGCACAGTGCAACACGTGACCAAAACAAGTACCATACCTTATAATGCCCCACCTCATTTCCTTTGCCCAAATCACTATTTTTTAACTTTTTCAAGCCATTGGCCATATTATGCCTTATATAACATATAACAGCCACTTGTTTTCTGTGTCATTATCTGATACACCAGCATGTGAGCTTCTCGAGGAAGATTCCATGCACAGTAGGTCTCTGTATTTTTCACAACAGCTATTTTGTTTTAATAAATGTCTGTGCAGTGATATGGATTAAAATGCAATGGAATGAAATGAAATGTCAAATCCTTTGGCAGGATTACATCTAAACCTTCCCATTACATGACTATCCAGATCATTTTAAAGGTCACTGGAAGAGATATTTCACAGTCTTGGCAATCCAAATGTTTGTGATTAACTAAGCTTTAAGGAAAGGATAGGTGACTGTGCTTCTAAGAGAACATTTAATTTGTATTAATCAGTACTTAACAAAGAGCATTTACTACAGTCATAATATCAGGTACATGTCACACTGATACCTGTACATTCTAACAACTTGTAAAGTAAGGACTTTGTTGTTGCTGTTACTAAGTCAGTGTAACTAATTATAAAAGTCTAAACCTCTCAAAAAAATTGGAAACTTAGATACTAAACTAAGCTTTAAATCTCATCTCAGTGTGACTGAGCTATGAGACAAGATTCTTGAGTCAATTATGTTCTTTTTGATTAAAATACTCTCCAAAATAGCAAACATCTTTCAATTAATGAAATTTCAAGCCCACAGCAGACTTCTATTGTCCTCAATAATGTTGTCAGTCCTTCAAGGGAAATCCTTTGATTCCTTATCAACATCACTAATAAAATCTTTCTAAGACAGAAATAACCAACCAGAATTATTTCTGACATGTCCCGTCACAAGAAAATTGAGAGATTCAATTTGTTCACTCCAAAGAGAATCACTTTTGGGGGACTTGGATCTAAAGTCAGCCTCTAAATTCTTTCCCCAGAGCAACAGAGATGAAGAATTACTGGTCTCTTTCAAATTTTGCAGCAAATTGGACTTTTCCCAGCTACTCAGAGATAATAGTTTGACCAGATTTAATAGTAACCACCAATATAGGATCGATCGCTTTACCTTGCCTAATTGGCAGCTTCAGTAAAAGTGACTTATTTCCATGACATTTCACAGTGGTTGAATTTCTAGCCTGCCTCGTAATAAAGTGCTGTTGAAATGAAGATAGCAAAGGATGCTGTCACAGAACATAGAGAAGCATATCTGTAATATGCATGGTGTGCTTGCAAGATTTGCCCTCCAAGTGAGAGAGAGAGAGAGAGAGAGAGAGAGAGAGAGAGAGAGAGAGAGAGAGAGAGAGCGCGCGCGCAAGAGGGAGGAAGAGAACAGCAGAGTGCACACTAGAGCCCTCTGATGTGAGAATGTAAACCCATTCCCAGGAACAAAACCTGTGTCTCTCCTTTAATTTTGTTATCTTTAATTATCTCTTAAAAATAAAATGGATGGATATAATGTTTATAGATATGAAGCTAAAACAACTAAATGGTCTATTAATGAGAAGCATGGTGATGTAGCAGGGTGGGGCTACTTTCTGACTACTCCAAGGTTAGTGATGCATTTCATTGTCAGAAGGAGAAATTTCCTTATTTTCATTCACTAACAATCCTTGGGAAGAAAAGCTGCAAAGTAAATCAGTGATTATTTAAATAAGGCTTTAGTCTGAATTCAGTTACCTAAGCAAGAACATTTATCCTTTCTTCTGTTTTATGATGCATGGAAAGACTAACACAAGTAATTTACTTCTTTTATTGTATATGTCTAAAAAATATATGTTTCTAATTTAAACAAATTAGTCTACTTTATAAATTATTTGATTTTGTCAAATTTTTGTCTTCTCACTGTAATTACTTCAAGTAACGAGAGAATTATCAACGGTCAGACTTTCTCTTCACTATGTAATGCATTTTTTCCTTGTCTTAATTTTATAAAAATTAATATATTGTGAAGTGGGTTTAAACAATTAAAGGTAGAAGCTAACCTCACTTTCTGTGCCAGTAAACCAATCCCTTCCGGTTTTCCTTATGCACTTATATGAATAAATCCTAGATATAAATGATTATAAATCAGCTTGCATGCAATTATGTTGTTTCCTTTTTGTTTCAAATTATTCTCTTCAAAGCAGTTTCATACTCATCAGAAATGGCCCATTTTCAAGTAATGGACAATCTATTCAAATTTTATGACAATATTAGACATATTTCCATTCCATTCACTATTTATCCTCCAGAGGAAAGTGTAAAACCTCTTAGGTAATTGGCAGAATACAAAGACCCTGGACGTCCTAACCTCCATGAGGGCTCTGTTCCTGGTTTCCAGGTGAGACCTTTGCACATAGCTGTCCTAAGTCATTCATACTCATGGCTGCCCTACCATTCTCTGCCACTTCTCTCTTGTGGGCCTGCTTCCTGGCTTCCTCTTTAGACTCCGGGCATCCAGGGCTGACATTCTTCCCTCTGATATTCAGGGTCACTGCCCATAGTTTTGCCCTTGCTGGAAATGCATGACATTCCAAAGCTAATGGAAACTTTGAAACCAAGACTGGAAGGAACACTAAAAATCAATGGGCTCAACACTTTCATGTCCAGCATGAAGATACGGAGAACCTGAGAGATTCAACAATTTCTTAAAATTACGCGTGTAGTTGATGGTAAGCTGGGATAACCCTCAGATTTCTCAGGTGAGAAGGTTGTCTTAGCTTGGGTTCCTTCCTGAACAGACCCTAAGCCAAGTATTGGGGTACAAATGGTTTATTTGAGAAGTCATCTCAGGAGACATTATGAAAGGGCAGGACTGTGAGACAGCTGACCATGTGGACTTCTGGGGCCCAGTCTTGCTGGGAAACCTCTGAGGAACTCTGGAAATTGAGAGATGCTTTGGAATCATCCTGACATGGGGCAGGGATTCGAGAATATTTATCTATCATCTCCCATCCCTCCTTGGTTAGTGGCAGCTCTGGCAGTACTAACTACTTTTTGTCCATGTTTGAACTGGCTGAGATTCTCCTACGGCCAGCAAATGCCGTCAGACTGAGAGGAAGTCACTGGTGTATATAGAATCCATCTGCACACAACTTCCAGTGTAGGCCAAGGGGAAGCAAATGGGTATAGGGTCTATCAGAGGAACACGACACACACAGCAAAAGTGGTCCAGGTCAAGGTCTAGCAATGGCTCTAACTTTATCAGATGTGCAAATAAAATCTATGTGTCAAAGGGAACCCCTTTTAGTCACAATTTACATGTGAAAATTAGAATACAGTTGATGCTTTATTTTTCCCCAGTGGCACAGTAACCAGGATTACCATAGCTCTGCTCCTGCTGCTGCTGCTAAGTCGCTTCAGTCGTGTCCGACTCTATGTGACCCCATAGACGGCAGCCCACCAGGCTCCCCCGTCCCTGGGATTCTCCAGGCAAGAACACTGGAGTGGGTTGCCATTTCCTTCTCCAATGCATGAAAGTGAAAAGTGAAAGTGAAGTCACTCAGTCGTGTCCGACTCTTAGCGACCCCATGGACTGCAGCCTACCAGGCTCCTGCATCCATGGGATTTTCCAGGCAAGAGTACTGGAGTGGGGTGCCACTGCCTTCTCCGTAGCTCTAACTCTCCCCAAATTGCTTAACCTTAAGCTGTTGTGGCCAAAGGATGGTTTTGGCTGCAGCAAGATCAAAAACCAGCTCCATTTGTCACAGAAACTGAAGCTCATGAAATAAGAAAGAATTCTAGGACTTTGAAAGAAAGGTCTCCTTCATCTGCATGAAGGAACTGTGAAGCTAACTCTCTAAAAACTATATATATAACATGAAGTTGGGTGAGATACAGATTTAGAAGGTCTGAGTTAAGACAGCAGATATTTCCTTTCAAAGCCATAAATCCAAGAAGCAGAGACTCCTGCATAGAGCTGTCAGATAAAATCCAGGATGCACAGTAAAATCTAAATTTCAGCTGAATAATAACTAATTTGGGACACACTTTTACTAAAACAAAACAAAACAAAACAAAAAAAACCTCACTGTTGATGTGAAGTTCAAATTTAACTAGGTTTAACTAGGCTAGGCTTCTTGCATTTTTATTTGCAAAATGTGGCTACCTTAGTCTTGGACCAGTCATGAAGGTTCTTCTGTATCTGTGTGCGTCGCGCACAGGTGTGTTCTGATGGACTGAGCAAGACTCTGTTCCTATAATAAAATCCAGAGCTAGCTAGTTTTATAATGGTTATTAGAATTAAGCATTGTCACAATGCAAACGATTTAATTATATATATATATATATATATATATATATATATATATATATATATATATATAAAATCTTAAAGACTCCACAAAAAAACTTAGAATAAATAAATTCACTAAAGTTGCAGGGTACAAAATCAATATACAAAAACCTGTTTTATTTCTATACAATGACTAAAAATATCAGAAAGGAAAATATTTTTAAAATCCAATTTACGACTGCATCAAAAGAATAAAATGCCTAGCAAGAAATTTAATTCACCTAGCACCAAGTTTGACCAATAAAGTAAAAGACCTGTATGCTGAAAACTGTAAGGCACTGATGAAAAAAAAAACTGAAGACACAAATAATTGAAAATATATTCCATTCTCACTGATTGGAAGAATACTGTTAAAATGTCCATACACCTAAAACAATCAAGATATTCAATGTAATCCCTATCAAAATTCCAACATTTTTCATAGAAATAAAACAAGCAATCCTAAATTTTGTATGGAACCACAAAAGACTTCAAATAACCAAAGAAATCTTTAGAAAAAAAAGAATAAAGCTGGAGACATCAAGATGCCTGATTTCAATTCATATTACAAAACTACAGTAATCAAAACAGTACAGTATTGACATAAAAAAACAGACATATAGATCAATGGAATAGAATAGAGAAATAAACTCAAGCAAAAAAGGTCAATTAGTTCACAGCAAAGGCTTCCAGAAGATACAAGGGGGAAAGGACACTCTCTTCAAAAAAATGGTACCAGGAAAACTAGACAGGAACTGCAAAATAATGAAATTAGACTGCTATCTTTTAGTTTACACAAAAGTCAACTCAAAATGAATTAAAGACTTGAATGTAAGATCTGAAGCCATAAAACTCCTTGGAGAAATCATAAGTGGTAAACTCCTTGACATCAGTCTTGGCAATGTTTTTGGATCTGACCCCAAAATCAAAACAAACAAAAGCAAAAATAACTAGTGGGAATATATCAAACTAAAAAGCTTCTGCACAGCAAAGGAAACCATGGACAAAATGAGAAGGTAATTATCAAATGGGAAAAAAAAACACTTGCAAAGCATATATCTGATAGTGGATTAATATCCAAAATATATAAAGAACTCAAACGTCTCAACAGCAAAAAGATATATATCTGATTAAAAAAAAAAAAAGGTCAGAGGTTTTCTTTTTCCAAGAAAATATACAAAAGGCCAAAAGACACATGAAAAGATGCTCAACATCACTAAGGAACTGCAAGTCAAAACCACTATTATCAAAAAGACAAGAACTAACAAATGTTGGGGACAATGTAGGGAAAAAGGAATCCTAATGCACTTGTTGGTGGGAATGTAAACTATCACCGCCACTGTGAAAAACAGCATGGATATTCTTAAAAATAATTAAAAATAAAACTTACACATGATCCAGCAATTCCATTTCTGGATATTTATCCAAAGAAAACAAAAATACTACCTTGAAAAGATATATGCACCCTCATGTTCATTGCAGCATTATTTACAATAGCCAAGATATGGAAACAACACAAGGAGTTGTTTCCTAATTCATCATCGATGGATGAAAGCATAAAGAATGTGTGGTATTATATATGTTGTATATATGCCACAAAAAGACAAAAGAATAATAAAATCTTGGCCATTTGTGACAATTTGGATAATCTTGAGGGAATTATGGTAATAAAACAAGTCAGGCAAAGACAAATATTGTTTGATTTCACTTACATGTATAATCTAAAAGTCATTACAAACAAACAAAGCAAAACTTACTGACAACAGAATGGTGGTTGCCAGAGGGGAGGGGGTCTTGGGCACCAGGTGAAATGGGTGAATGGGCTCAAGAGATACAAACTTCCAGTTATAAAATAAGCAAGTCACAGGGATGTAATCTATAACATCTATAATCAATAATATTTGGGTACATATTTAAAAGGTGCCAAGAATGTAAATCTTAAAAGCTCTCTTCACACACACACACACACACACACACACACACACACACAAAGGATTTTGAACTTTATATGGTGATGGATGTTAACTGTAGACTTATTGCACAGATCATTTGGCAGTATTTACAAATATTGAATCATTATACTACTTACCTGAAATGAATATGTCAATTACACCTCAATTAAAAAAAAAGGATGCTGAAAAGAAAATTTCTGTAGAAATTCTAATCACAGAAACAATAAATACTTGCAGGTAACCAGGGAGCATAATCATAAATGTACAAAATAAGATGGAAATATTAAAATTATTCGATGCTATATTTGACAGGAAAGCAATGTTACAGATGCCCATTTTTCATTAAGCTTGGCCTGCTGTAAGCAGACCTTATGAATTAAAGGTAAAAACATGTTTAAAAAATTCTTGCCTTATTATGTAAATTTGCTTTTCAGGTAATCCTTACAGAAACTCTCTTCCAGGAAACCAAAATTTTAATAAATCACATAGCCGCATTGTTCTCTTCCAGGAATATATTTGATTTTTTTTCAAGTATGAAAAGCCTAGCTATTTTGTATTCAAAAAAGTAAACACTGCAAAAATATTAGGCAAGAATTATTTTAAACCTTTTCTCATTTGAAGCTTTAGTTCTTTCTTATCTGCAAACCATGCAAGTGTATGTATGTAATACACATATACACAGTTTGTTTTCCAGATGAAAGCAAATAGCATCAAATATACTAACCTTATGTTGCTGTACTTGGCGTTTTAAGTCCTCAAGATCAGGTCCAAGGGGCTCTTTTTCCATTTTCCTTGTTCTCTCTTCTGTTTTTGTTAACCAGGAATTTAACTCTTTCAGTTGCTGATTCTGGAGATCCATGAGAACTTTATGTAAACTGAAAATTTGAAAGATACCTAATTATTGCTTCTGTCAAAACAACTTTACTATTATTAAACCTATCACTAGGTAAAACTATTGACATTTGAACGTGTGTTAACATGGTTTGGCATTTGTTGGACATTAAGAAAGAAGGTGAATAAAACCCATAATCAATCACCTCTGAAGGTATTCTTTGTTCAGCATATGATAGTCCACACATTCCAATTTTTAGAACATTTCACACAGCTAACTAAATGTGAACATGATAAATAAAGTGAGAGTCATCTCTGGTAATTGAGCTAGTAATGTACCCTGGCAATTGTTTGCTTTTATGTCCATTATTTTAATATACGTGTGGTAATAAAACATGGCTACAAATTCTCTGTCATAGTATTAAGAGATGGAGTCAATGTTCCGTGCTCATGAATATGGACTGGCCTTGTGATTTGTTCTGACCAACACAATATGGCAGAAGTGACATTATACAAGTTCTCAGCGTAGGCTGTAACGGAATGAGCACCGTTTGTGTTCTGTCTCTTGGGATCCCGCTGCAGTGCTGTAAGGAAGCCCAAGCTGACTACCAAATGATTAGAGACCATCCTGAGAGTAACTCTGGAGGATAAAAGGCATTCGTAAAAGTTATGCTTCCTGATGAATGAAGCCCAGTGAGTGACCCCAGCTATACCACAATCTCAGAACAACAACCTAGATGAGCCCTGACCATATTCTGGACCTACAGAATCATGATGTAATTATAAATTTTTGCACTAAGCTGCGATTTTGGAGTCATTTGTTATACACAAATAGATAAGTGAAAGAATTTCTTTTTTTCTTTTTGTCGAGGATGTATACATTAGTGGGCCGGGCAATGGATTTAAAGTCCAAACACTTGGTTTTAGTTCACAGCCTGGCTATACGCCTTAGAACTAAGATCTTAAATCTTCTCAGTGTGAATATCGGCATCACAGACATGAGATGACATCTTGCTTATCAACCACACAACTTCATAGTAAGGATGAAAAGTAAAATTTAGGTTATTTCATCTATTAATTCAACAAAATGTTGAGAGACAAAAGAGAAGTGTTAGTATAAATTTTACGGTAAATATTCTTTCAAAGGCATGTTTAAAGCATCTTTGAGAACCAGAGTATACTGCGTACTGATTTTAAAATGTCAATAAGGAAGACATAATTTCAATTATTATTATTCTTAATTATAAAATTTTTACCAGAAATTTCCATTAATCAACATATTTAAACATATAAAATACACACATAACTGAGAGTGTTTAAAATCATTTCAGTTCAGTTCAGTCGCTCAGTCATGTCTGACTCTTTGTGACCCCATGAATCCCAGCACGCCAGGCCTCCTTGTCCATCACCAACTCCCGGAGTTCACTCAGACTCATGTCCATCGAGTCAGTGATGCCATCCAGCCATCTCATCCTCTGTCGTCCCCTTCTCCTCCTGCCCCCAGTCCCTCCCAGCATCAGAGTCTCTTCCAATGAGTCAACTCTTCTCATGAGGTGGCCAAAGTACTAGAGTTTCAGCTTTAGCATCATTCCTTCCAAAGAACACCCAGGGCTGATCTCCTTTAGAATGGACTGGTTATACCATTTATCATTACAGCTTTAACCTTTTAGAGACACAGGTCCCCTGAGGCACATTGTAATCAGAAGTCTATGAGAATGAGCTTTCGTTCATCAAACAGAAAAAGTAGACATTTTCTTTTTATGGGAAACAACATAAAGCATCCATTTAAGTGGAAGCAAAAACTCAAAGTTGCTAGTTTAAGTTTCTTAGACAATGAACACCATCCTGGCATTGCAAGGTATATAAATCTTTTACTTTATTGGTTCAGTTAATCCCTTGAGAACTGACTTGATAACAAGATTTCATGAGAATTGGCTGCAATATGTTTTGCTGTTTTTCCTGCCTGGTTTGTCCTTACATTGAGCTAAAAATCTCACATTTCAGAAACTAAAGAAAAACATGCCATATCATTATTTATAGTTGAAGAAATGTTTCAAGTCCAACATACATGTTAGTGTTAATAAGGAATTTCATTTTAAAATATCATTTTTTTTTTAACTTTTGGAGAGATGTTTCATTCAACAAATATTCTAGAAACTCCTGTTTGTTCAGTTCATTTCAGTCGCTCGGTCGTGTCCAACTCTTTGCGACCCCATGAATCGCAGCACGCCAGGCCTCCCTGTCCATCACCAACTCCCGGAGTTCACTCAGACTCACGTCCATCAAGTCAGTGATGCCATCCAGCCATCTCATCCTCTATTGTCCCCTTCTCCTTCAGAGACTGAGAGTTGAGACTTGAAGAACTGAGTCATATACTTATTAAATGTGGAATTACTGAGTACTTAGATACTACGAATGGTGAAGCGACAAAGACCCTTACAGTCATGGGGGTCACAGATAATATATAGCTCCTGAGGCCATTAATTAATTGTAATTGAGATCATGCTATGAAATGAAAGTAACTGAATTGAGTTTATGATGTAAGGAAAGACTTTTCTGAAGCACTAATCTTTGAATAACTCTAAAGTCTTAAGTAAGAGGTGGCAGTGAAGAGGATGGGGTAAACACTTTCTAAATAGAAGGAATCATCTGTGCAAATTTCCTAAGGCATTAGAGGATCAGGAAGGCCAATACAGTTTGATGATATAAGGTGTGGGAGAGTTATACAGTGTTATATCCTACACTAACCCATGAGTTCTGGGAAATTTCTTGAGCTCTGCCTGAAAATGTGAAGTCTGAAGCTCAAGTGACCTTTTTTGTTTAACAGTGATTTCACCTTATGAACCTAAATTCA
The DNA here is from genome assembly GCF_042477335.2 of Ovis canadensis. Classification (NCBI taxonomy): domain Eukaryota; kingdom Metazoa; phylum Chordata; class Mammalia; order Artiodactyla; family Bovidae; genus Ovis; species Ovis canadensis. The sequence goes on from NC_091727.1 coordinate 33,251,218, forward strand.
GAGACTAACCACTAAGAATGGATGTACCAAAAAGTGCTTTCTCAGGTATTGCATCTTTTATAGGTGGAATGTAAAAATATGGAGCTGAAGGCTCTTGGAGGAGGGGCTGGCATGGCTGGGTGGAAAATGGTGTATGGGGACACTCAGCGCGCAGCCTGTGTGGTTCAATATTATAATGACTGGTACAATCACATCACTGTATCCTAGCCAAAGAAATCCCTGCTTTTCCTCTCTAGACCAATGGTTCTCAAAGTATGGTCACTTGAAACAACAGCATCATTCCATCCTCTTGGGGGATGTCTTTGTGTGTGGGTGTATACACACACCAAGCTTATGTGTGTATATACACATACATATTTATATATAGTGTGTATATATATGATTTTAATGCATATAAGAGATCATATCGCTTAGGATGAAAAATCAACTAAAATTATGTAAAATTTTACTATTTTAAGGAAAAGTATTAAATATATAATGATAAAGAGAAGTGCAGAAATAGTAGAAATTGTGAAAGTGGAGCATATTTAACTTCTGTTTGAAAAACACTTAAAGATTACATTTGGTCCTCATTATCACTTAATGAAGTAGTTAATACTGTTATTTCAATTCTGAGGACACTGAAACTTGGAAAGGTTAAAGAACTTGCTCAATGTATTTCAGTGACATGCACATCAGTATATAAATGCTAAGCTGTGACCCAGGTCTGTGCTCTTAACCTTGAATCATTTCCTTCTTTATTGATAAAATATTATACTAGGTTGGGTCATATGAAGTTGCCAGTGTTTGAGGTTTTTATTCTGTAAAAATGATACTTTCATTCTGTTTAACTGAAAACACTATTAAAATGAGAAAGTCCACATTTCCAACTAACATTCTCAAGATGCAAATAAATTAGGGAAATTTATCAAATTCGTAAAACAAAAATCTACCACCCACAGGCAAGGAAAGAGTTTGCATTTTTCTTGGTTTCATTTTATGGTTTTCAAGTGGTTATTTAGAAAGGGACATAAAATCAAAGGGAGAATGGAGCATAAATACATGACTGGCACTCGAGAGAGGAGGCAGCTGAACTGGAATAAAACAGCTCCAGACAGGAGACAGCCCTGACAAAGTCTAGAGACAGAAGCATGTCAGGATATGACAGGACGAACTGCTGCAGCCAGCCTCCCACTGTAAAAGTACCTGAGGACAGATGCAGACTAGTGAAGCCAATACATGGAAAGAGCTCGCGACTCTGAGGACACAACTGAGTCACAGACTGAGTGGTTTGGAGTCACTCCAACCGGAGAATTATTGTAATATAAGATGATAGATAATGGCTTTAACCAGTGCTTCCCAAATTTTACATTTTAACATTTTACTACGTCCTCATGGATTTTAACTCAGTGGGTCTGAGGAGGGGGCTGAGATTCTTCATTTCTAGCAAATGTCCAGGGGATGCCAATGGTACTAGTGCATGGATCACACTTCAGAAAGCAATGCTGCAAACCACTTTGAGTCCAGTTATTTGTTAGGGGCAGTAAAAAGCACCTTAAGGAACATCATTTTCAAATAATTGTATATGGAGGTCTGTCGCCCACCTCACATCCACTGCAGGAGAGACCTTCATGAACAGAAAAGAGATCAACACAAACATAGGATTTGCTTCACAGAGACTCTGCTGGACTTGGGGGAAACATTTATTCCCTAATCAGTAGTGCCCAGTAGAAAGTGAAAGTTGCTCAGTCATGACAATCAGTGAAAGTGAAAGTTGCTCTTTGTGACCCCATGGATTATACAGTCCATGGAATTCTCCAGGCCAGAATACTGGAGTGGGTAGCCTTTCCTTTCTCCAGGGGATTTTCCCAGGCCAGGGATCAAACTCAGGTCTCCCTCATGACCAGCGGATTTCTTACCAGCTGAGCCATCAGGAAGCCTAAGAATACTTGAGTGCGTAGCCTATCCCTTCTCCAAGGGATCTTCATGACCCAGGAATCGAACCAGGGTCTCCTGCATTGCAGGCAGATTCTTTATCAGCTGAGCTACCAGGGAAGCAGTTTCTATTCTAGACCTGCTCTTGCTGTTGTTCAGTTGCTCAGTCGTGTCTGTCTCTTTGTGATCCCATGTAGTATAGCATGTCAGGCTTCCCTGTCCTTCACCATTTCCCAGAGCTTGCTCAAACTCATGTCCATTGAGTCGATGATGTCATCCAACCATCTCATCCTTTGTAGTCCCTTTCTCCTCCTGTCTTCAACCTTTCCCAGCATTAGGGTCTTTTCGAATGAGTCATCTGTACCCATCAGGTGGCTAAAGTATTGGAGCTTCAGAATCAGTCCGTCCAATGAATATTCAGGGTTGATTTCCTTTAGAACTGACTGGTTTGATCTCCTTGCAGCCCAAGGGACTCTCAAGAGTCTTCTGCAACACCACAGTTCAAAAGCATTAATTCTTTGGTGCTCAGCCTTCCTTATGTTCCAACTCTCACATCTGTACATCACTACTGGAAAAACCATAACTTTGACTATATAGATCTTTGCTGGCAAAGTGATTATCTTTGCTTTTTAATATGTTGTCTAGGTTTGCCAGACAATAGAGGCATCACCATCAATCCTAATGATACAGGAAATACTATTAGCCCCAATTTACAGATGGGTAAACAAAGGTTTCAGTTCAGTTCAGTTCAGTCGCTCAGTTGTGTCTGACACTTTGCGACCCCATGAATTGCAGTACTCCAGGCCTCCCTGTCCATCACCAACTCCCGGAGTTCAACCAGACTCACGTCCATCGAGTAAGTGATGCCATCCAGCCATCTCATTCTCTGTCGTCCCCTTCTCCTCCTGCCCCCAATCCCTCCCAGCATCAGAGTCTTTTCTAATGAGTCAATTCTTCACATGATTACCTGAGTCAAAAGGCAAGCAATGGGGGGTGGGGGGGGTGGGAACTGGGCATTGTGGCCCTGGGGTCTGCTTCACCATCATGCTGCCCAGGTGGCACTAGTAGTAAGAATCGACTTGCCAATGCAGGAGAAGCAACAGACGTGGGTTTGCTTCCTTATCAGGAAGATCCCATGAAGGAGGAAATGGCAGCCCACTCCAGTATTCTTGCCTGGAGAATCCCACGGAAAGAGGAGCCTGGTGGGCTACAGTCTATGGGGTTGCAAAGAGTTGGACACAACTGAGCACACGGCACAAGACACACTGCCTTTACTAATGTTACTTCATTTTTAGAGATAACTTTTAAATCTATTCCTCATTTCCTTTATGTCAGTGATTATCAAGAAGGAAAAACAGAAAAATAAAAGGTCAGTTAGTAGGATTTTCTCAATTTTTGTCATTAACAGATCATTTTACTCTTTTTTCTCACTTAAATAAGGAGAGTCAAATCCCTTAGCATGAGGTTTCCATTAATGATACAAACCACAATACACTTTGAGACCCAATTTTGGTCAAAGATAAGGTGACAAGGGAAAATAAATGACCAGACATTTTAAACATTTGTAACGTTTCATTAAATGTATGAATCAGAAAACCTGATAAACCCCTGGCCAAAAGAGCAAACATTGCTTTAAAATAGAAATGCAATATTGGTAAATTTAAAGAAAAGTTTCAGTAACACATGTACAGACACATAAAGCCTTTTTGTCATATGGCAATAATGAATGGGCTATATGAAGCGCATCCATGTTTTTCAATTCTCACAGTTTAGAACATTTCTCAAAGCTTACTGAATGCCCTGTGAAACATAAAGCTCAAAACTACGCATCCAATAAAATGGAGACCCCAAACGCATAAGACTTTCATCAGCACCGTCACCTCTACCTTACCCCTCTACTGTCACTGTATCTCCACCACCAATCTCGGCCAGTGCCCTACATTTCAAGTCTATCACCAGCATTTCTGCAGGTGGTTAATCCCTCCTGCTGCCCTGCACCTCCTTGCCTCAAAAAAGTCCATCCTCTCTCCTCCAAGTCCCAATGGCATCTTAAAAGGCCCACTTGCAAAATCTGACACTGTTCAGTGGTTTTCTGTCTCTAAATCTTAGGCACTGGAATAGTAGGAATTTCCATTGGAGAATGAATAGCAGATAAAAGTCTAACAGAATCCTATGAAGTGTTTCTTTTTTTCCCACCAAAATGAATGCTCACTCTCTTCTCTACAGCATCAGCACTCCCACCAACAGGTGCACTGATATCTTAGGTGAGGGGAGAAAGCACAGAGACCAGGTCATATACATTTTCCCAAAGCTCCCACTAATTCTCATTGTTACCCTTCTATTACACCCTGCAACCCGGTCTTGGAGAGCACAGTCTTAATTCAACAGCCTCACAGGAAATATTTTAGAAAGAACTCGCCTGCAAAGTTTGCCTTTCAACAGAAATGAAAGCATCCACACTGCCTCAAAATCAAACGTGTATTAGTATTTATTTTCCCACAGAATGAAGCTGAAAAATAGTACTGTGTTTAAAAGGATTCTGTGAAACATAAATACACAGTTTTCAAAATACTGATCTATGTTATCCCTCCATCCATAAAGCTCAACAACAGTTTAATTATTGACATTCTTCAACTATACAGAGAAAAATTAAAGTTAAAAATGCAAACACATTCATTTGCATTTTGCACATTTACATTCAAAACAGTAACAGTAACATAATAAAGAAGCTGCATGGCTGGATGCAAAAGATTCTTGTGGCAAATACATTATAGAGACACTCAATTCAATCTTCCTGATTCAATACTTACAAAGTGAGTGATGAAACTCCCAGGTGTCATCACAAACCAAAGAGGACTCAAATACAATGATTAGAAATCTGTTTAAATTATCTCTAGTGAAAATGAGGTATGGTGACATTCTGAGATCATAATCATTTGCACGACAATAGAAGCCCACTCTCAACTTCAAAAATCATGTCACTCTATAATATCTGGCACACACTAGACACATGATAAATATTGCTTGAATGCATAAATGGTATCAATTATCAGATATAAGATATAGTACAAAAATGTAGATACTTTTCTAATCAGAAACATCAGAATTAAGATTATACTATAAAACATCAACTTCCATTAAATGTTCTCGTGTTAAGACAGTTCACTGATTTAATTAGCATCATTTTTTTTTTAGCCATAAATGAGAATGGTATCATTTTACCCAGCACACTGAATCTTTACATTCACTTTCCTTTGCCATAGCCATCACCGTGGCTGTTACCTCCCTGTGATCAGGCCTTCCCTTAAATATTACCTTGAGAGGGAGGCCTTCCATAACTGACCAAGCATGCACAGTAATTCAATGGGTCATTCTCTAAATCTATCCCCTGGTTTTTTTTTTTTTTTTTTCTTTTCCATCATTTAAAGCCATGTGCTATGGCATACATGTTATTGTTTCTTAGTCACCAAGTCATGTCCGACTCTTTGTGACTTCCTGGACTGTAGCCCACTAGGCTCCTCTGTCCATGGGATTTTCCAGGCAAGACTATTGGAGTGTGTTGCCATTTCCTTCTCCAATGATATACATATTTTACATATTTTTCAACTGTCTCCTCTCATGAAGAAGGCATGCTCAACAAGACAAAGATTTAGTTTGTTTTGTCCACTGATACTTCCCCAGTATCTGTAACAGTGCAGGGGACGTAGGAGATAAGAATTGTTAGTCAGACAGATGAATGAATAATTAAGCTTAATTTCTAATTACCATTATTTATCTCCGTGAAAAAGCACTGTTCCAAAAAAATGTTATGCTTGACTCTCATTTCTATGAATTTCAGAGATTTGGCTTTCCTACTCATAATTTAAACTATGAGAGTCACATACTTTATATTATTGGAATAAGTCATGTCCACGTTTTAACTGAGCATTGTTTACAAGAAGGTTGTCATGGACCATCATACTGATTTGAACCTGATCAAATTACTATATGCTAATAACTTTTAATTAGGCCACCAATGAATTGTCAATACTCTCACATTGTCTATTGTATATTCTTTCACAAGAATCTTGCTATTTTATCAATGACCCATGAGAGAGGATGGCAACATCTGAGTACTGAATGAGACATCACCAGCACCATTTTGGGAGTTTCTGAGAAAGTAGTTAATACATGTGGCCCACCTCAGTTGAAAGAAAAATTGGGGGCTTAGGAATCACCTGAGATCTCATTAAATTGTAGATTCTAATCATGCAGTGTGAGGCCTGAGAGTCTGCATTTTAAATTAGGTCTCAGGTGATGCTGTTGCTAGTGGTTCTTGAACTACCTCGATCTGCGAGGAGTTCTAATTTTAATATGATTAGAAAGAAATGAATTCATGAAACAGTGTTATATAATGGCAAGTAAGAGACTAAGATTATACTCTGCTAAAAAGTTCACTGCAGTGAATTCATTTAACAGAGCTACTTAAGAAACACTTTCATTCATTGATCCATTCATTCAGATACTCACATGGCCATGTGTTAGTCACTTCACTTGGGAGAAAACAACCCTGCTACTTGTTCACCTCTTTTACTCTATTCACTCTCACATACGTTATCTCACTTCCAGGTTGGAATAGAAATTTAAAAGGAAAATAAAAAACATGAGCCAGAGTTGTTAGACATATTTTTCTCTCCAGTCAAAGTGTTGACGGCGATTCACAATTATTTCCCATGTTATGGTTTATATTTTCACCCAGATACTATTCATCTCTCTCCTCCTGCTGATATAAACCAGAACATAACTTCACTTGGCCTCCTTACTGACTTGCCTTCATTTTTCTTCCCTCAACATCACAAAGGTTTTAGTTTCCCCCTGCATGTCCTAACCACAGTTATCAGAGAAGCTGATGGAACTTGCTGTGCTTATCTTTATGAGTCCTTGTAGAAATGTCAGTAAATCTCTTTTGCTCTCTGCAGGTTGCATTTTTCAATCAAATTAATTAGTTTATTCATAGAGAAGAAAATCTTCTGTTGTCCCTATGCCAATAGTCTTCTTGTCCTTCCACAGTGGGAAGTTTTGTCTTTTTCTTCTCTCTCCCTCACCTCCCACCACCCAAAGGGTATTCTGCAGCATAAAAATGAAACAAAATAAAAATCATTTGCCTACTCGTCTGTAGGTTCCAACTCGAGCATGCCAACAGATACTGTCTTGTCTTAATTATTTTAATTATGCAATCAATGGAACTTAGTTTTTTCATTTCAATCTCATAATCACTGCTAAAGATTGATAACTGACCAATAGTAGCATGTTTGCGCCAAAGTAGTGGTGGCTAGAAGTATCTTTAAAAAGTTCTTTATTATATTAGCTTTTGCTTCATTATCTCATTATGAATTCATGTTCACAAAGATATCAGAATTGGAGAGAGAAGAAATTATTAAGGGAAGAATCAAATGAGAACAGAATAAAACAGGGAGAACAGAAGAAGCACCTATATGTTTATGTTTTTACTTATATTGCTTTGCAAGGAATATTTTAAAATGTTTCAATAATTAAATTATAATTTCAAATATAATTTTAATCACCCTGCTCATGGTCCCTTTCCCCCAGAGAAAACATCCACAAGCAAGTCCTTTGGGGAAAAATGAGCAAGGCAATTAGAACAAGCTGGAGGGGGAAAAGTGAAAAATATATATATATATATTCCCTGGTGGCTCAGATGGTTAAGAATCTGCCTGCAGTGCAGGAGACCTGGGTTCAATCCCTGGGTAGGGAAAATCCCCTGGAGAAGGGAAATGCTACCTACTCTAGTATCCTTGCCTGGGAAATTCCATGGACAGAGGAGCCTGGCGGGCTCCATGAGGTTGCAGAGTTGGACACAACTGAGAGAATAACACTTTCACATAGGCATAGTTACACAGTATGGCTAAAATAACTAACCCACGGCTAGTCATTTGTAATGATGATCATTCTTTATACTCCATAATAATTTCATGTCCACAATCTACTTTTTACACCCTATCTTGGCCAGTATCTTTTAGAGGTGTGTCAGCAATCAGTAACTGAGTACCACAGAGGGGAAGTATGTCACCTGGTTCACGAAAACAGGAGTTGGAAAAAGGGAGACCTTATCCCTTAGGAAAATTTGAGTAGATTGAGCATAAGTGGGAAATGAGAGCATTTCGTTACCTCTGTGTTTTTAAAACTTTGTTAATGGCTTATAGGATAAATTCCCTAGATACAACCTTGTATAAAGGTAGCATCTGTATGTATGAGGCAAGGATGTCTATTTCCTGGGGTGGGGAGGAGGAATCTTGACTATTAGAAAGGTAAAAAGGAAAATAAACACATCACAAATGGTTTATACATTAGTGACTGGGGTAAGATCGTAGAGTAAACACATGTATGATTACAACCACCCCCTGACATAAGATACTAGCACCTTTTACCTGGGTAATATCAGGAAAGTAATAGTAAGAGACACTGTCAATATTATCTCTTATCTGATACTGGTATCACAATGGTCCTGTCTTCTTCCAGTGGCATTACCAATATTTTCTTTACCTGTTTTTCCCCTACTTAAAACCTTCTGATGACTTTTTGTCACGTTTATGGTAGATGTTAAAGTCCTTGATTTTACCCTGACACTGCCATACATGACAAGACCCCTACCTATCGATAGATTTCAACCCCATTTCGTACCTCAGCTATCTAATCTTCCCTCCTGCAACTCTCCAGCCACAAATGCCTGTTGGTTTCTCTAACAAGCCAGAGTGTCCCTATTTTAGGGCCCCTGCATGAGCTTAGCAGCAGCAGCAGCATGAGCTTTTCCCTCTGTCTGAAGTATACTTCCTCCTGATCTGCAAATGGTGACTCCTCCTTGTCATTCAAATTTGAAATTAAATGGCACCATGCTAGACACAACATTCCTGGGTCACACAGGCAAAAGACGCCCCTCAGGCTCTATCACACTAACTTTTAACCTCTTCAAAAAGCATATTCCTATCTGATATTTTTCTTTTGTGTGTGTGTGGTTTTTTTTTTTTTTCTTTTTTTATTGGATGTGAGACACTGTAGAGCTTCTGGAACCTTGCCTTTTGTATTCATTACTGTATATCCGGTGCCTTGAAATGTAGATGGTATTTTGAGGCACTTCACTAATACTTATTAATATTATTATTAACATTCATGCATATATAGATAGATGCAGATACAGATACATACATAGATGTAGATACAGATACCTACCTACATACATACCTGTTACATATGTAGTCACTCAGTTGAACGTGACTGAGTGAACGCAACCCCATGAACTGTAGTTAGCCCACCAGGCTCCTCTACCCATGGAATTTTTCAGGCAAGAATACTGGAGTGGGCTGCCATTTCCTACTCCAGAGGATCTTCCTCACCCAGGGATCAAACCCTCTGACTCAGGGATTGAACCCAAGTCTCCTGTGTCTCCTGTACTGGCAGGTGAATTCTTTACCATGAGTGACACCTGGGAAACCTGATATATATAGTAATATACCCCAATGAATATATATAAAATGTAATTTGATTATTGTACATAGACATGCTCTTAGATGAAACTAAAAATTGACAAGTATAAATATTCATAGATTTTAGTTATCAGATTATCTGCATTCCCAGCCATTTTATTTATTTATTTTTACTTTTACAATAAGAGCAGATCATGGCATCTGGTCCCATCACTTCATGGCAAATAGATGGGGAAACAATGAAAACAGTGACAAGACTTTATTGTCTTGGACTCCAAAATCACTTTAGATGGTGACTGCAGCCATGAAATTAAAAGACGCTTACTCCTTGGAAGAAAAGCTATCACCAACCTAGACAGTGTTTTAAAAAGCAGACATTACTTTGCCAACAAAGGTTCATCTAGTCAAAGCTACGGTTTTTCCAGCAGTTATGTGTGGATGTGAGAATTGGACTATAAAGAAAGCTGAGTGCCAAAGAATTGATGCTTTTGAACTGTGGTGTTGGGGAAGACTCTTGAGTCCCTTGGACAGCAAGGAGATCCAACCAGTCTATCCTAAAGGAAATCAGTCCTGAATATTCATTGGAAGGACTGATGCTGAAGCTGAAACTCCAATACTTTAGCCACCTGATGTGAAGAACTGACTCACTTTAAAAGACCCTGATGCTGGGAAAGACTGAAGGCAGGAGGAGAAGGGGACAACAGAGGATGAGATGGCTTGTTGGCATCACCAACTTGATGGACATGCATTTGAGCAAACTCCGGGCATTGGTAATGAACAGTGAAGCCTGGTGTGCTGCAGTCCATGGGGTCACAAAGAGTTGGGTATGAATGAGTGACTGAACTGAATTGAACTGACTGAATAAGAAAACAACTTTAGAATTATAGCTGGCTTTGGTTATATCTCATCTACCTATTATACCTTAATTATCATTATCTCTCCCTAAATCTACGCTTAGGCAGGAAAAATGGATTTTGACTATATCTATCCATACCCTTTCTTTCTTCGGAGGAACAAACTGAAAGGTGCGGAATAATCCATTTTTGATTATTATCAGTCTACTATGCTTTCCTATTCCTAAGTATTCATATGAATGGAAATAACAGGCAATGCTCCAAATTGAAGCTAATCATCAATCACGGCCACGAAAGTATAAACTGAACAGGTAGCAATGTACTAAAGGATTAAATAGAAACTAAAACTATTTTTTTTAATATTGACAACATCCTATTTTGATAATCAGCTTTTTGTTTCCTCTAAAAAATATCTGTCAAAATGCAGGTCCAGGATAGTCTGCATAATGGCTAATCGCCTTCAGAATTTTATTCATGAAAATCCACAAAGTTAGTGAAAGTGGTATGTAAGACTGTTATTTACAAACTTACAAGAGATTTCCGAATTTGCTTCTCTTAAATAATACTTTGTGTATGTGTACCTCAACAAATTGTCCAGACTACTTGATATGCTACAAGCATTTACACATTAATGTCTCATTTTAAAAACTATGTTTTAGCAAAGCTGTGCCAGCTAAGAGGCTGCCTTTACCTTCTTGTTAATCATTTTAAAAGCTTAAATACCAACCAAACTCCTTAAAACTTCCCTAAGGACAAACTATTTTTTGATGTCAATCTTCAGTTCAGTTCAGTCGCTCAGTCGTGTCCGACTCTTTGCAACCCCATGAATCACAACACGCCAGGCCTCCCTGTCCATCACCAAATTCCGGAGTTCACTCAAACTCACGTTCATCGAGTCAGTGATGCCATCCAGCCATCTCATCCTCGGTCGTCCCCTTCTCCTCTTGCCCCGTCCCTCCCAGCATCAGAGTCTTTTCCAATGAGTCAACTCTTCACATGAGGTGGCCGAAGTACTGGAGTTTCAGCTTTAGCATCAGTCCTTCCAAAGAACACCCAGGACTGATCTCCTTTAGGATGGACTGGTTGGATCTCCTTGCAGTCCAAGGGACTCTCAAGAGTCTTCTCCAACACCGCAGCTCAAAAGCATCAGTTCTTTGGTGCTCAGCTGTCTTCACAGTCCAACTCTCGCATCCATACATGACCACTGGAAAAACCATAACCTTGACTAGACAGACCTTGGTTGGCAAAGTAATGTCTCTGCTTTTGAATATGCTGTCTAGGTTGCTCATAACTTTCCTTCCAAGGAGTAAGCGTCTTTTAATTTCATGGCTGTAATCACCATTTGCAGTGATTTTGGAGCCCTCAAAAATAAAGTCTGACACTCTTAGCTTAGTGATATTGCCATTGTAGGTTTCTCATACTCCAGTGGCATGGGTATGAGCAAATTACACACATCCGTGTGTGTGTGTACATGGTCTCATCCATGTATGTGTGTGTGCTGTCATTCATCATCTAATGGTATACCTCTTTAATAAGGTATTTTTTTAATTAAACAATTTTTAAATGGTATAATAGCAGATTGAAGACTTGGGGTTTTAATTATAGGTTGAATCCACCTTTTCTCCACTCAGTTTTGAAGATGCAATTAATTAATTGTTTGTATGAATAATTAATCCCATATTGTTAGCCCTATTGAAAAAAGAGAATGAGGAACAAGAATGTATTTAGCCTCCAGAAGAAGATGGGAAAACAGAAAGCAAGAAGGAAAAGACAGTGGTGCCACTATGGGATATGCAGTAAAGCAGGAACTAGGATTTTAAAGACTTGCAAATTTTACCTAAGGCTACTCTGTTTAAGTTGCACAAATGGGTACAAACCAAAGTCGTGACCTGAAGAATGCTGGCGCATGACCACAAGTAGGAGGCTCTCTATCTTATGATCTATGATGAAAAATGGGTGGCTTAAACTAGTTGAGCCTTGGGCATGGGCAGAAAGTGAAAGTGAAAGTCGCTCCATCATGTCCGACTCTCTGTGACTCCAGGCCAGCATCCTGGAGTGGGTAGCCTTTCCTTTCTCCAGGGGATCTTCACAACCCAGGGATCGGACCCAGGTCTCCTGCATTGCAGGCAGATTCTCTACCAGCTGAGCTACAAGGAAAGCCCAAGAATACTAGAGTGGGTAGCCTATCCCTTCTCCAGTGGATCTTCCTGACACAGGAATTGAACTGGGGTCTCCTGCATTGCAGGTGAATTCTTTACCAACTGAACTATCAGGGAAGCCTCACCTCTAGAATTTGTTGCAATCCTCCAAATGATCACAGCTGGAGAAAACGTCAATATGTATAGACCAGTATCTCCTGGTTGTAAATACCAATATTTGTGAAAACTTTATCTTATATATCCTTTATTTATTTGTTCAAAATTCATGAGCTGAAAATGTGCTTTTCCCCTCCCTACTGTCACACAATAATTTAGTACTAGAATAACAATCCTCCCAGCATACCCAATGAGTTTCTTTGGTCCTCTTTTAAAGGATTTAATCTTCATAAATAATAGCTAAGTAAACTTAAGACACTTGGACAATTTCTTTAGCTTAATGTATTCAAATCCACAGTTGGCACTTCATTTCTTTTCATTTAAAAATAAATCAACTTGTCTCAATAAGCACTACATGAATACACACACCTAACAAAATAAATCAAAGCAACACATCTAAAATGATGAGATTCATTTGTTACCTTTATAAGAAATATGCCATTTTCAAAAATGTCTCAACATTTTTTTATTAAGTCAATATATATTTTAAGATAATTCACATGCAAGTACTTGAAGAAGGATTTCCAGATACAGATGAGAAACTTTTTTCAAGAGGATTTCCATAAACATATGAAAAACTATTAAATATTTCAAGAGCTTTTCCTTCAGAAGAGAAGTTTCCTGTCAGCTGTACCTAATATGTGATTTTATGTGCATGATTTCCTATGCAAACTTCCATGCCTTCTATATTCACATTGTAATTTTAGGGGAAAGCTTGGAAAATATTAACTATGACAACAAATTCAGTGACCTTTAAAGTACAGTTCCATAGATAGTGGTCCTTCTCTCCAATAGCTCCACTTCAATTACAAAAGTGAAAACCACAATGTAATGGACATGAAAACCTAACCAAAATGCCCCTGAAGAAGAGTTGTGCACTTTTGGAAAAAACTGAGAATCCTAACTTAGGCAAGGGACTACATCAAGACACTATTCAGACTCCAAAACTTGCTACTTATAGAAATTAAAAACAGACTTACTTGCTTTGTTTTTCCATGCTAGCTACCCTGAGGCATTCCCATCTTGAATTTAGAAGATTCATTTGTTCTTGCACTTCAGTTTCTTCATCTTCTGATAATTTCCCTGACCCAATCAGCTGACTCCCCAATTGGAGAACATTGCCAACCCGTCCCTGATGGGATGTCAAATCCATCATGTATCCCTGACAAAGAAAGAAGGTGATAAGAGTTAACATATTATGGAAAGCATTATGGTTTTGAATCTCTTTTTTTTTTTTTGCAATTTTAAATTTGTATTTAAATTGTATTCCCAGTAAAAGTAAATCCAATACTGTTTATAATATGAATTAATGGATATTAGTAGCTTAGGTCACCTTCTGCAGAAGCAGAGCCTGAGATCAGGACTTATATGCTAGTGATTTATCAAGAAAAAGATCCCCGGGGAGATCTGCAAGGGAGCAGAAGCAGCAGGAAACAGGAAAGGGGAGGGGAGGAGGCCAAGTAAGTGTGTCATCCCAGGAGAAGTCTCCGACTGAGGGGGTAGTGCAGCCTAATATCCCCTAGGTTCTGGAGTGTAAGTTCTATCTCAGCATTGACCTTGACCCAAGATAAAGGAGCTGGCCTTTCATATTCCTATAGGAGCCTCTGGCAAAATCAAGTCTCAGCACCTTCAAAGTGTTATTCTCCAAAGGAAAACTTCCAAAGCCGCCTACTGGAAAGCCAAATGCATGAACATTTATCTTGCTTCCATCTCAAAATAAACACTAAATTATCAGAATACAAGGATCTTATACAGTAACTGAGGCAAACAGATGGAATTATCATTATGTCATCTGCCCTATTTCATTAATCGATGTTTTGCTTTTACCTCGTGAGTGTGAAACTGTTCTTTCACTTCTTCTACATCATTAGAAATCTCTCCTTGTGCTTGCAATGTGTCTTCGGCTGAAAGGAGCCATGAGAGTACTTCTTCTAAAGCTGTCTGGTAGCTATCCAGGTTTACTTCTGTCTCCATCAATGGACTGCCAAATGGCTTGTCTTCAGGAGCTTCCAAACGCTGAACAATAAAACAAATAGGGTGTTATATAATTAGTATCTTTGCAGGCTGTTCCAATACATTAAATGATAAATCGAATGAAATATTTAAAATGCTAGAAACGTCCACTTGCATTATCAGAGACATGGACAGCAGACATACATAATAATGAGCCTGCATTTTAACATCCTCACAAATACATACACAGATTCTTAAATGGCAGCTGGAATCCACTTCAAATTAATATTTGATTAAAGTTCTCTGGATTACTATAAGGAGTGATTTGGTACATTATGTCTTAATGTTAAATGCCACAGATTTTCATCCATAGGCAAACTTTTTAATTCACATTTTGAGTCCTCTATATATACATTATTGGTATTATACTTATGTAATTTTTACAATGACAGTAAAGGAAACATCTCATCCCAAGATCCCCAATGAAATATTTCTGAAAATCTTCAGACCAGAAAAGTTATCAATAAGAAAATAAGTCAGGGAAAGGTATAATTAAAAAAAAAAACTTCATTCATACATCTGAAACTTCTAATGGCAGAATGACTTCTATGAATTAAGCCTTTTTTTCCAGAAGGCCATGGTTTAAATAATACGTCATTATCTTAGGCAAAGCAAAATATAAAGTATTTGCTATCAAATTTATTTAGCAGGATGTCAGCTGAGATTCTCAACGTTTGTAATTTCTCCTGGGATCCTAAAGCTGAAAACCCTGGTTACAAAGTGTTCATGATTCTAAAGCAAAGATCCAGGCCACCTATGAAGGAATTGCTAAGAAGGGACCACAAAACTGTCCCACCCTCCTTCATCTACTACCAAGCTCTAAGGTACATAAGAGGAAGCAAAGAGATTGAATGAAGAAATCTGGTGAGAAGGATTCCTCTGGAGAGCAATGCATGTCTATACCTTCCATCATCTCAAGCCAAGCAATGGAGACCTCAAGAGACCTATAGTGCAGATAGTACTTGACAGAATGGAATAGTGACCTCTAAACCTGGCTGTGTGCTTGCAGAGATTCAGGAGCTATGGAACCAGTACTACCAAGTGATAGGAGATAGCTCTTGGGATAACCTACATGCCTGCTGCTTTAACCTTAAGGCAATTATCAATATTAAAAAATCAGAACAAATAGGAGTATCTGCATAAATTTTTCTTTAGGTGAAGAACATGCATGGTAGGTGGCTGGGCTTTAGAAATCCTGAGGAGGACCACACTCAAGAGGGTTTCCTGCTGAGGTAAGGGACATAGGCAAATAAAGTAGTCAGGGCAAAAACATTGAAAAAATATTTGGAGAGGAATCTTCTCAACACCCTATAGATAGCAAGCAATCACTAGTCCCTAACAAATGGGATTTTGCAGAGGAAACAAATGGCAGTGTAGAACCACAAGAAGCTACTTGTGGGGGGAGGGAGGTCATGATGTTGCCTAGAGAAAATGCACTTTTCTGATGGTTCTTCTCTGCCATGTCTGCCTTGAATTTCCAGTCCCCAGCAATTCTGGGCCTTCTCTCCCACTGAGCTGCCAGAACCAACTGAACTGTGCTCTTCTGATAAATGTTCCAACTTTGAAACTTTAATATGATAAATTTCCTGAACGATTAAACCCTTTAGGATGAAAAAGCATAGAGGCAGTCTTTGGTGTAATCCCTTCATCAAAGGATGCATTCGTATCTGTTTCTAGAGAACTGACAGCAATATGTCAGCCTGTTAAGTCAAAATTATCCAACTTCAGGATCTCAAACAGAATATAAGTGTCAGCATAGAGCTAGTTGCATGGGCCCTCCCCAAGGTCAAGGCAAGTTCTGAAGGTCTTAGGGGTTACAACAACCTCCATGATGTATTCCTTTCCTCTATCCCCAAATAATGTAAATAATAAAAGTCATCAGTAGGAGAAAAAAGGTCACAAAAAGATAGCCTGGGAAATGTGTGCAGACAGAAATAGCCTCATGGTTGGAAAACCTGAGCGGTTTTACAATGCTCAAATGATCCCTTGCTTGTTTTATCTGCTTCTTGACATTGCCCCCTTAAAATTCTTAATAATTCTATCCTTGAACTTGGGTTTTCTAAGTTCAATGGAGTGATAAAATATGCATATGAGCAGAGGACACAGATACATTATGTGTCTCTTCCCCATTTGCATATAGTGTTTCTGGTGTCCTCTGAGCCTAGAATTCTGGTGGACCCACAATATGTGGGAGCTGAGCAGACTCCCATTGAGTGCAAGTGTCTATGACTGAATGATGGCATTGGCAGCCTCAGGAAATCATGGTTTCTGTTTGAACCAGAACTATCTTCCAGTGCAGAAAGAAAGCAATGCTTAAAAAAACAAAACAAAACCAAGAACCCAATTGTAACCTTTCATACTCATTTCTTTTCTGTGTTAGCCAACCATTTATGCTACAACCGATGACAGAGAAAGAAAGGGAAAGATAGGGCAAGATGATTCCTTTCCTTTCAACTCCTTCCTTACTTTATAGTAAGCTGAAGGCACAGAGCATAAGTAGAAAGTCCACCTATCAAGGAGTGAAATAAACACAGCTGAGTTAGTCGCACAATGTTTTCACGTTAAGAATGAAATAGAGATGCATATATAAGCTCTGAAATACAAATTGTGCAATGCTGGTGATTCTGCTTTAAGTTAAACGATCTTATATTTGCATTTACAACTGCAATTGCACAATATAACAATGGGCAGTAAAACTCACACTAATACTTTAAAATTTTAATTTTCTTTACTCAGTATGATGTTGAATAGCAAGTAAAAAACACGATGGCAAGTTGAGAGAAAAACCATAGAATAAAGGAAACAGCTTTATATTTTGGTCATTTGAACAGCACTTTCCTTCCTGCTTTTTTGAACAAGGGGCTCCAAATTTTATTTTTCACTGCACTATACAAATCGGTAGCCCTGGGTGTAGGTAGGGGGAAAGTACAATCAAATCCTGGATAGTGTGTCTTCCCTGGGTTATAGGTGAGAAGAGATAGGACATTTATTATGAACAGTAGAAAGTGGTTATAAAACCCAGGGACTCTAGAGTCAATCAGTTTTTGGATCTTAACTTGGAGCTGAGGTCTTGTCACCCTGGTAGTTACTTAGCTGCATCATCAGCCTTAGCTTCCTCCAATGTAAAATGAGAACAATAATATAATACTTTCCTAAGGTTGCTATAAGAATTAAAGGAGCGTATATAAAGCATTTGGCAGAATGTCTGAGCCTGCGTAAGAACCCAATACAGTAGCTGATAGCTCTAATTATTATTAGATTTTCTACACATAAGAACCATTTGGAAACATATCCTGCTCAAAGGTTACCTTCTTAAGTCGCTGTTCACATTTCAAGGGCCAGAAAATTCCTATTTAAAAAAATTACCCAGGAAACATCTAAGAGTAAACATCAATTAAATGAAACCTTTCTGAAACTGGAACCTCAACCTAGCTCCCATTTAAAAGTTCTAAAAATTATTAACAATCCTGAGTTCAAATAATCTTCTGCAAATGATAAATTGCAAATGACACTATTACTCAAGTAACACAACACTATATTTTACCATTGCACAATTTAGATTAAAAAAGTAAACACTTTATGATTTACTGATACTTACAGAGGCTTGAGTTTTTGGAGAAAATTTTAGAAGGCAAATCTTTATACTCAAGGACATGCTGTCTAGCACTCATAAATTCTGAATCTAAAAGTTTTGTCTGAGGATATTCATAAAACAAAAACTTTGCAAAGACAGCCATATTAAAGCTAAATTCAAACAGATAAGCTGTGTGAAATTACACACATAACTCATTATTTATATCTATAAATCAATTCTACATATATACTTGATTATGGTCAAAATTGTCAGTTAGGCTGTAAATAATTTCTTATTTGTCTAGACCACTGTTTTTCAAATTTGTAAGTCGTGATCCATCAGTGATTTTTAATCATTTCAGTGGAGATGTCCAGGAATAGTCTATTTAAAAATTAAAAGAATAAAAATACCAGTCTGTGTAATTTATATTAAGGACTAGACTGTTTTGTGATTTTCTGTTTCAAGTATGCATATATATGTATGTCTGTTAAATGTCTATGCATGCTCTGCATGATGATAAAAAAAATTATAGCTCATGGAACAAAACTGGAAATGATTCTAGAATTTCAGTGCAAGTAAATCCCATGAAAGAAGAAATTTGCTGAATTCCACATTTGCACATTTGCAATAAAACCCTTGGAAGAACATCTTTATATTCATCTTTAAAACAGAATTTTGAAACAAACAAGGACACACAGAGAGGCTTGTGCTTTTGGTCTTAGTTTCTCGAAATATGTATTCATTGTCTTACATATTTGATCTTAGCCTGTGACTAATTCAGACATATTACAATTAAGAATTTTTCTTTTTAGGAAGCTTGATCTTTGGTTTTTATAAAAAAAAAAAGAGTGATGCGTAAGAGATACCAATCATTTCATGAATGGAAGTGCCAGTATCATCAACTAGAACTAATTTTTTTCCCCTATGCTTTGATCTTATTTTAATTTCCATCTTTATAACAGTAGTTTAGGTTTCTCTGCAGTACATTGGACAAAAAATGATTCAGATGAGAGGCATAACAATGAATGGATGAAACAATTCTAGTTGTTTTCAAAATTAGGAACACTAAAATTTATTCAACATTATCCACGAGCTCCAGAGGCTTAATTACTACCCTTTTGCATGAAGAATTACTAGATATTGTCAACTACATTCCTTGAAGATGTTCCTAATGCATAAAGGTGAAGGAGTAGAGAGGGGGAAAGTAAAGTAATGAGGAAAGACAAATGGGTATATGTATTAGTCCTGCGATGTCCAGGACAAATGTCTGGAAACTCATTTCCAGTGACAGAAATTGTCATAATAAAATGGAGAGTGATAGCCCTGATACTACTCCAGACGTAAATATTTTTTAAAATCCACTTTACTATCTATCTGACCTTGGACAAGTTACTTAACTTCTCTGTGTCTCAGTTTCCCCATCTGTAAAACAAAGAAAATAAAACTATATCTCCGTAGGACTGCTTAAAACAGTTTATGTGATGAGGCATATAAAATGCTCAGCATATTCTGGTTTCCAAGAAATGTTCTGTGATGCCTGTATTTGGGGACCAATGTTCATTGAAACAGCAAATGGTTTTTATGAGGAAACACAGTTGAATGAGCTGTGTGTATTTTTAGAAGCATGATTTTGGCAATTCAAACTGAGATAAGTCATCAAATGGCAACATATAGGTAGTGAAACCAGCAATCCAGCAAACCACAAAGCTCTTAGAAAAATGGCTGGGACTCTTCCAGAGGGCACAATCTATCACTGAGTGGTTTTATATTTCTGCTGAAACTCATCTATTTTGGCAACTTCCCCAAATTCAACCTTAAAATGTGTTATGAGTTTTAACCTGGATAAAAAACAGTTTTATTGTTCTTGAATGTATAAATGCTTCAAGTACATTTGAAAATGTTATCACTTAGCTCCTTTAAATGTGTCATACTTCGTTTTTATAGAGTCTCAAGTTAGTGCATGAATGGTGAATTGTTTGGTGTATTCTATAATCTTTTTATCCTTCAGTGAAAGATTATTTGAAAGCTAAAGGATTACAGAGGGATAACCAAGTGGTTCTTTTACTAAATAATAGAGGAACAGTTCAGAGGAACCAGGATTAGTATCTGGAAATATTCTTGCCACATTTCCACTGTGTTTCCTCTGAGATATAACATGTAAACCAGGGTATTATTCAAAGTATGAAAAATGATTACAGAAGTGATTTATGAGGAATTAATCCATCATGCAACACTGTACATGACATTCACTCTAATGATGTCAGAAATAGGTAATTTTTAATATTGCTTGCCCCTGAAATTCAGTTCAAAGTTAAGCCCTAATGAGGATTTAGGAAAAATTATGGGCTGCTGTATGGCAATAGTAAAACAAAAATCACAACAATAACAACTACATCTATAATAGCAATAACAACAGCTGCCATTATTTATTGGGCACTTAGTGTCAGTCAATTTGCTAAGCACTTAATGTGCATTCTATCATTTTTCACCACAACAGGTCAGGATGACAGAAAATAGCAGGATGAGGAAACAGGAGCAGAAACATTGGTCACAATGGTAATTGGCTGATCTAGTATTTAAAACTAGGCTTTTTAGACACTAAAACATACATCCTTAGTACAATTTGATAAATCTCTACTAGGAAGAAACAGAA
This sequence comes from Ovis canadensis, assembly GCF_042477335.2. Lineage (NCBI taxonomy): Eukaryota > Metazoa > Chordata > Mammalia > Artiodactyla > Bovidae > Ovis > Ovis canadensis. Next base: position 33,272,022 of record NC_091727.1, read on the forward strand.
TCTATGAAACAGTGCTTTTGCAAAATATCCTACTATGTGCTGTCTGCTCAGTCGCTCAGTTGTGTCCAACTCTTTGCAATCCTATGGACTATAGCCCGTCAGGCTCCTCTATCCATGGGGATTCTCCAGGAAAGAATATTGGAGTGGGTTGCCATGCCCTCCTCCAGGGGATCTTCTCAACCCAGGGATCAAACCCACATCTTTTATGCCTCTGTATTGGCAGGTGGGTTCCTTACCACTAGTGCCACCTAAGAAGCCAATATCCTAATATAACTTATTTAAACTGAAATAAAAATGTACTTACAGCTAAGAGTGGTGATGGATGTTAACTAGACTTAGTGTGATAATCATTTTGCAATATAAACATAAATCACATGTATACTGTACATCTGAAACTAATATGATGTTATTTATTAATTATATCAATAAAATAAGTAAAATTATTAGATGAAGTGATATTCTAGATTCATAAATAAATTTATTGAACTACCATTCTAACCCAAATCTCCTTCATCACCTGGGAAGGATTATAATTTCAAATTATAGTAACTGTATTGCAAGCTATCATATGCCAAAGTATATAAGATGTGTCCATTTATTTATATTTTAAAAATTTTTTGTATTGGGATATAGCCAATTAAAAGACAATGCTGTGATAGTTTCAGGTGAACAGAGAAGGACTCAGTCATACATATACATGCCTCCATTCTGCCCCGAAGTCCCCTCCCAAGATGGGTCCATCTAAAGAAAGCTAAAAGGAGTTGATAAGTTGACCAAAGTTATTTTTATTCAGAGCACAGTTCAGCTGAGCAACTTTGCCTTTTTATTTTAAATTACTTTTTTTTCTTGTGTTCATCTCTACAAATTCAGAGTCAATGGTTTCGAAACTACTAAGAAAACACCTGGACCCCATTATGTCGGTGAATCAGAAATCAGATGTAAAGTTCAAAATGATGCCTTCAAGACACAGACACCAAAATCATACAGAAGACGGGGACAGCAGAAAGGCAAGCATGTGACACAGGCCAGGCGGTGAAGCAGACTCTCTTTCATAAGATGGAGGAAGCTGAGCAAAAAGTAAAGCTGACATCAGTATTTCCCACAAGAAGGCAGGTGCCACATCCACTCCTTGAACCCTATACCCTCTACAGCTACTACTACTTGTCTGTGATTTTCAATGTCAGCAAAGTTGGTGTTGTTCACTATTACAGACTGTCTCACCGAAATGCAATGTCATGCTTAGACGTTCTGTTTAAGAACAGTATATCAACTGTACAGACATGTGTGTTAGACACACGTGTATATTTACATTCAAAAAAATCTCATTCAAAAACCTATTTTAAAAATGGATCTGGAATCTAAAGTGTTCACTTTGGTACCTAGAAAAAACCAGCCACTGCAAAGACTGCTAGTCCTACAGTATCTATTCTTCTCCACGTTCATTTTTATAGTCACAGACAGTTGAGGGGACTCTTTGGCTACCCAGAATATAAACCATGGTTCCCAGCCTCTCCTCTAACTAGGTGTGGCATGTCACCAAATATTGGCCAGCGTGCTAGGATGTGTGTGGCTTCTTAGTCAAGACCTGAGGAGAACAGATATATTCGCCTTTTGGTCCTTTTCTACTTCCTGCACACCATGATGCAGACGTGAGGCTGAGCTATCCTTGATCATGGGGATGCAGATGGTTAAGGGGATGAAAGAGCAACAAGGCAAAAGGGCCTCGGTCCCTGAATGATCAGGGTTCTCCTCTGAAGCCTGGATCACCCACATCTAGCCAGTGAAGTGAACAGTTCTGAAAGAGAAATAAACTTATTTCTTAGATAATCTATCACTAAATTGTGTCTTGGTTACCTCCATAAAAATCCACAGCCCCCTCTACTACACTACCATGCCTTAAGTTTCTAAGGGATGAGACTTTACCATAAAAACATAGATATTTATAAGAGCTAATATATGATTCTAAAATAAATTTTCTATAGTAAAATCCTATGTCTGTCTGATAATACATCTCCTCAAAAACACACTCTCAGTGAAGGCCATAGTTCATTTTCCTTCATCATTTTCAATCCATTCACCTTTCACTTTTTTCCAATTAATGGAGATATAATTGATACAGAATATTCTGTAAGTTTAAGGTGTACAGTGTGTTGAGTTGATGCACTTCTATACTATACTACGTGTGTGCATGCTCACTCATGTCCTACTCTTTGTGAGCCTATGGACAGTGGCCCACTAGACTCCTCTGTTCAAGGTATTTCCCAGGCAAGAATACTGGAGTGGGTTGCCATTTCCTTCTCCAGGGGATCTTGCTAACCCAGGGATCGAACCCATGTCTCCGGCATTGGCAGGAGGATTCTTTACTGCTGTGCCACCAGGGAAGCCTATGTTGCACTGCAGCTTTAGCTGATTCCTCCATCATGTAACATACTTACCATATCTCTTTTTGGGGTGAAGACATTTAAGATCCACTCTCTTAGCAACCTTCAAATATAGAATACAGTATGTGCCTTTACATACGACACAAGCCCTTATGTTCTACGAAAACAGAGACCCTGCCTCCACATGTAATGGAAGAGACAGCACAAAAATAACTAATAAATATTCACTGAATTAAATTGTTTTGGATAGTTGATTTTTATTTATCAATCATTTATCATTAAAACTTGTTTGTTCTTCTAATTTATGTTTCATATAAAATATATTTTAACCAACTTGTTTCACATGCAAGCAAAGTAATGCTCAAAATTCTCCAAGTTAGGCTTCAATAGTATGTGAACCAAGAACTTCCACATGTTCAAGCTGGATTTAGAAAAGGCAGAGGCACCAGAGATCAAATTGCCAACATCCGTTGGATCATAGAAACAGCAAGAGAATTCCAGAAAAACATCTACTTCTACTTCACTGCCCACACTAACTCCTTTCACTGTACAGATCACAACTGGAAAATCTTTAAAGAGATGGGAATACCTGATTACCTTACCTGCCTCCTGTGAAACCTGTATGCAGGTGAAGAAGCAATAGTTAGAATTGGGTAGGGAACAATGGACTGGTTCAAAATAGGGAAACAAGTATATCAGGCTGTAAATTGTCACCCTGCTTATTTAACTTAAACACAGAGTACATCATATGAAATGCCAGGTTGGATGAAACACAAGCTGGAATCAAGATTGATGGAAGAAATATCAACAGTCTCAGATATGCAGATGACACCACCCTTATGGCAGAAAGTGAAGAGGAACTAAAAAGCCTCTTGATGAAGGTGAAAGAGGAGAGTGAACAAGTTGGCTTAAAGCTCAACATTCAAAAAACTAAGATCATGCCGTTAGGTCCCATCACTTCATGGCAAACTGATGGGGAGACAATAGAAACAGTGAGAGACTTTATTTTGGGGGCTCCAAAACCACCACAGATGGTGACTGCAGCCATGAAATTAAAAGACGCTTGCTCCTTGGAAGAAAAGCTATAACAACAGACAGCATATTAAAAAGCAGAGACATTACTTTGCTGACAAAGGTCTGTCTAGTTAAAGCTATGGTGTTTTTAGTAGTCACGTATGGATGTGAGAGTTGGACTGTGAAGAAGGCTGAGCGCTGAAGAATTGATGCTTTTAAACTGTGGTGATGGAGAAGACTCTTGAGAGTCCCTTGGACAGCAAGGAGATCCAGCCAGTCCATCCTAAAGGAGTAAGTCCTGAATATTCACTGGAAGGACTGATGCTGAAGCTGAAACTCCAATACTTTGGCCACCTGATGCAAACAGCTAACTCATTGGAAGAGACTGTGATGCAGGCAAAGACTGAAGGCAGGAGGAGAAGGGGACGGCACAGGACAAGATGGTTGGACGACATCACTGACTCAATGTAAATGAGTTTGAGCTCTGGGAGATGGGGAAGGACAGAGAAGCCTGCAGGCTCTAGTCCATGGGGTCGCAAATAGTCGGATACTGCTAAGTGACTGAAAAACAACAAACCAACTATCATGTTTTAAAAAACGGGAGCATCATGGTAGCATATATCCATGATTTTAAATCTGAGGTTAACATACACACTACTATATATAAATCAGATAACCAACAAGCACCAGCTGTACAGTACAGGGAACTGTACTCAACACTTTATAATAACGTATAAGGGAAAAGAATCTTGGACAAATATATATGCATGTCTAACTGACTCTATTGTACATGTTGAAACTAACACATTGTAAATCAACTCCATTAAAAAAATATAATACATCGTAATGACAGAATAAAGGAGGGAAAAACCAGATGATCATTTCTATTGATGTAGAAAAAACATTCAACAATTTCCAACACCCTTTCATGACAAAAACACACAACAGTCTCGAAATAGTAAAGAACTTCCTCAACCTGATAAAAGATATTAAAAAAAAAGTATGTACTTCTTTCCAATATTTCTTTTAATAATTTATGTGTTCATTAGTTCCTTTTCTATGGCAAAGTCTCTTAAGCCTAAGGAAGTTTAGAAATAAATAACAAAGGATTTAAATAGAAACAAAATATCCAATAAACAAAACAAAATACCCAATAAGGAAGATATCATTAAAAAAATAAAGTTTACAATCAGTTTTTGGATAAATATCAAAAAACAACTATGTGAAACAACTTTCTCCAAAATTAACTTGGTAGTTCATGAAGGATTTCCAGTGTAGTTATTTTTTTGCACACATTAAATCATATAACTCTTACAACCATCCATAGAGGGGCCCATTTTCCAGATGAGGAAAACTTGAGCTCACACCAAATGATGCTTGAGGACAAATCAGACTCCCTACGTTCCTTCTTGTCATTCTGAAGGGCTGGAGGAATATTATAAGATCCACAGATTCCAAAGAAGGAAGATGAACTCTGTGATATTTTTTGGTATGTTTCAATAATTTTAAAAGTCAATATTTGGTTGGAATTCATATAAGCTGGGAATTCAAACAATCAGGGATTTTCTAAAAGTAATTTTAAAATAAGACAGTTACAAAATATCTAAGAAGACCAAATCAATTCCTAATGTTGTTTTCCTCAACTCGATCTTACCTACTTTAAAGTAGGCCTAATGCAAATATACCAAGTCTTACTTATTTTAATCAGTCTTTTATAAATATCTAAAACAAATATGACTCACTGGATGATCCTGAGCTGAAAAGCATTCATAAGCATATTGCTTTAGGCAAATGATTTTTTACTTACCAAAATATTTGAAAATGGGCTCATTATTTTCCAAGTTTGTATGTATTTACATAAATAAATTATATAAAATGTATATAAAGTTCCAGTTATAAGTAACATCTCCCCAAAAGACTACTGTCAATAGAGTTTACTATAACATACAGAGAATGCTCAATAGTGAGCTATGAAGGAAATTAACCATTATGCGTTTCCACGGAGCCACTGAAAACTTCTTGCTTTATTTCTCAGAGTATTCTTAGCTATTTATTCATTTGTTCAACAAGTTATCAGATTAGATTCCACCAAAATACACAAACCTGACTACAGCTGTACTCATCCTAGCCTCCTCACTTCGTATTTCAAAGGAGAATCTTACTCTATTATATGATCCAAGGATGCTTAAACCTTAAACTTTTGCTGTCAAGGGCCAGATAGTGAATACCTCTAGTATTGCAGCCCACTGCAGGCCACCTGCACCTCCTCAGCTCTGTCACTGCAGACTGTAGCACAAAAGCAGATGTGGACAGCACAAAAGCAGATGTGGACCACACAAAAGTGAATGCGTCTGGAGGCGTTCCAATCAAACTTTGAAGTACAAAAAACAGGTGCCAGACTGACTTAAACCCTTAACATGCAGTTGCCTTTGCTTGATAATTTGCTTCCTATATGAAATCTCTTATGTTCACAGACTCAAGAATTTCTAACAGTTAATTATCTCTTCTCCCACCAACCTCTCCCCCTCAAACCGGCCCTACTGGGTGGCTCTGCCACTCCACTGAAGGACCAAGCCAGCCTCCTCTAAAATCTCACTGCCCTCCCAGGCCCCACCCCCACTCCTGTGTGCATCAGAGTTTCAAAGGCATCACTGTGCACAGAACCAGTGCCTGCCTTCAGGAAACTTCAATTTGGTCTCACTTTAGAGTCAGCTAAACCTTTCAAATTCCTGAGCCTCTAGAATTTATAAGCAGTGGGTGTTTGGCAAAGTTATTTCATTTCAGACTCTGGGTACACACCTGAAAATGGATATGATTATATTAACTTGGTGCGTGTAAGGCTTACAGATAATATACAGAGTTTTTAGCAACATTCAGCATCACCCTTCCCATCCAACTTTTATAAAGTCACCGCCATTGCCTCATCGTTCTTATTTTGTACAACACAGAATACAGAAGTAGAAAGTAACATCAACAAAGGGGAGTTTGCTTTTACTTAAATTCTAGGTTGTAAAAAATAGTAAACAAATTCAACATACTTTGGCCAAACAGGTAACTTCCCCAAATATACTGGTTATTTCTACTTCTTTTAGGTACACCAGCTACTTGAATTATGCCATCTCCTTGCATATATATTATTTAAATTCCTTGGGTTTTCTCTTTATTTAATTTGCATGCTTTTCATCCCCTGTCCTTGTTCCTAGCAGGCTGATGTGGTGTATCTTTCAGAAAAACTCTCATGGTGCATTAAATGTAACCTCCCTGGGTATAGAGTTTTGTTTGTTTTGTTCACTACAGTGTCTGACAAAGAGTAGAACATACTAAATCTTTGTTGAATAAAACAGTGAATCTCCTAGTGCCTACCAGGTAATAATTTTCCATCTTACTTTATATTAATATTAGGGCATTTTTCATAAGTCAGTTAGACCAAAGATATTGCATCTTTCCACATCAGAGCAGAGAGAAGAAACAGCATACCTCACTCCTATTGAAAGCACGTACTGCCTTAGTATACTGTTTGTCTCCCTGATCTCTTCAAGGAAAGAAAGAGATCCTTTGTTTAAGGCCTTGAGAGTGTGACATTTATAGGGAAAATGCAAATGATATTAAGCCCTGGGAAGACTCTGGATAGGTTTCATTGTCAGCCACAAATCCTGCTCTCTGCCTCAAGCCAAGTAATAAAGGCCCGAAGCCTCTGTCCTGCTCCTGTAGGTAGGTTAGTCAGCTGAGGGCAACAGATAGTTCTTCTATTTTATCACTGGCTCCTAACAATATTGTGCCTGCTTCAAGGTTTACACTGAAGGGTCTCACTGATCATGAAAGCTCTTAATCTGAAGGTTTAGAGAACTGAGAAGAGTATACACAGGCTCACTGTATTTGACAGAAATAAAAGGTGTGAAACCTTTTGACAAGTTTTCAGTCTCTTGATGTGCTAACATTTCTTTTCACATCTTGGAATGAAAGACTCGAAAGTCAGATTTAGGGAAGATACTGTAAGAGGATCTAAGGGTATATACGTGTATATTATAAAATGAGGCAGTGGAAAACATAAGGAGGAATGCCAAACAGATCCCCAAGTGAATGTGACACAGAAAAGTTATGTCAGAAAGACGTATGTGGGGACTTTCCTGGCGGTCCAGCGGTTAAGAATCTGCCTTTCAATGCAGGTAACAACGGTTCCATCTCTGGTTGTGGAACTAAGATCCCACATGCCTTGGAGCAACTAAGCCTGCCTACTGCAACTAACAAGCCCATGTGCTCTAGAGCCCAATTGCCATAACTAGAGAAGGCTATGCACCACAGTGAAAGATCAAGCATACTGCAACTAAGACCCAAAGCAGCCAAATAATTTTTTTAAAAAAAGGCATATGTGTGCCATAGTCTAAAAAAAAATTATATTATTATTGAAATAATAATCTTTTATCTTCAACAGTTTGTTTGAAAGCTGTCTGGCAAATGACATCTTTCACAATTTCACGTTCACTTCTTCTTTTTCATTCCTAGTGACACCAACTAGGAGCTATTCTGCCCTCCTGGGACATCTGACAGTATCTGGAGGCAGTTTGAATCATCACTGCTGGGAGTGGAGAGTACTGCTGACTTTGGACAGCAGTACTCTGCATATAGGTTAAATAAGCAGGCTGACAATATACAGCCTTGACGTACACCTTTTCCTATTTGGAACCAGTCTGTTGTTCCATGTCCAGCTCTAACTGTTGCTTCCTGACCTGCATACAAGTTTCTCAAGAGGCAGGTCAGGTGGTCTGGTATTCCCATCTCTTGAAGAATTTTCCACAGTTTATTATGATCCAAACAGTCAAAGGCTTTGGCATAGTCAATAAATCAGAAATAGATGTTTTTCTGGAACTCTCTTGCTTTTTCCATGATCCTACAAATCATCAATTTTCATGTCTCATCTTCCTACTTGTTTATTTCTCTATTACCAACATAGAATAGTAAAATAAACAAACAAAACCACTTTCCCACAATACTTAAATCATATTCTCGTTTAAGTTCCAGCTCAAATCTCATCTCCTGCATGACTTTTCCTAAACCTTACAATAATGCTCTTCAATTCTGTAAATTGTTCATCTTTATTAAAATAACACTTGGGGTTTTATATTCCACTTTTTAAATCACTTTGTTCCATAGCAATTTTGAGGAGCGATTCATCTTAGCTCCCCTATTCATTTTTCACCCAATCTACTAGATATTACAAAATTTTTAGCTAAAACAATTTAATCTTATATCATCTAAATCGGTATTTCTTGCAATATCAAGTGAAAACATGTTTATATTTATAATAGAGATTCAAAACCTCACAAAAACATTTCATGTATATTTTAAATAAACAAAGTTTTTTATTTTCAAGTATCTGTGTGTAGATGTTAAAGATTTTATAACTGACATGATCATGAGACTATTGTCAAATATTCTTTTTGAAATGCACTCTCCATAGCACAAATTTCCTATATAATGTAGTTCCTTTCTTAATCATCGATTAATGCAGAAATTTGCCTTGAAAGGAGAGATCAAGTGTTTTTTCCTGCTTTTGGAAATCTCTGAGAAGTAGCATAGTATGCATAGCCATTTGCTGACAAAGAAATGTTCAGCATATTTGGAAGACTTTTTTTTTTCTTTGAAAAAAAGTATGTAGAACACTTCTGTGCAATAAATATTTTCTGGGACACTCCCATTTTATTGAAAAATAAGTATTTTACTACTGGGCACCTCTGACCTTGAATATTCATTGCAAGGACTGATGGCTGAAGCTGAAGCTCCAATACTTTGGCCACCTGATACGAAGAGCTGACTCATTGGAAAAGACCCTGATGCTGGGAGGGATTGAGAGCAGGAGGAGAAGGGGACAAAAGAGGATGAGATGGTTAGATAGCATCACTGACTCAATGGACATGAATTTGAGCAAACCCGGGAGATAGCGGAGGATAGAGGATCCTAGCATGCTGCAGTCCATGGGGTTGCAAAGAGTTGGATATGACTTAGCGAATGAACAACAACAATTTTACTACTTAAAATAATACAATTGGTAAATCCATCTAACCATTCATAGGCAATGTAACAGATATAGAACACCAGTGATGCCAATAAATGAGGCCCAATAGCATTCCATCTGATTAAAGATTTCTGACTGAGGACATGAAGTACCATATGTTACATGACATCATCTGAGAACCTGCATATTAGTAAAATTTACTAATTTCTTAATTTCAAACAAAGTATGCATATGAAGAGACATCATAATATGTTCTTCTGAAACCCCAGTGTATCATCTTTTTTATCTTGTGGTTCAGTTCAGTTCAGTTCAGTTCAGTCGCTCAGTCGTGTCCGACTCTTTGTAACCCCATGAATCACAGCATGCCAGGCCTCCCTGTCCATCACCATCTCCCAGAGTTCACTCAAACTCACGTCCCTTGAGTCGGTGATGCCCTCCAGCCATCTCATTCTCTGCCATCCCCTTCTCCTCCTGCCCCCAATCCCTCCCAGCATCAGAGTCTTTTCCAATGAATCAACTCTGCATGAGGTGGACAAAGCACTGGAATTTCAGCTTTAGAATCATTCTTTCCAAAGAACACCCAGGACTGATCTCCTTTAGGATGGACTGGTTCGATCTCCTTGCAGTCCAAGGGACTCTCAAGAGTCTTCTCCAACACCACAGTTCAAAAGCATCAATTCTTTGGCGCTCAGCCTTCTTCACAGTCCAACTCTCACATTCATACATGACCACTGGAAACACCATAGCCTTGACCAGACAGACCTTTGTTGGCAAAGTAATGTCTCTGCTTTTGAATATGCTATTTAGGTTGGTCATAACTTTTTTTCCAAGGAGTGAGCGTCTTTTAATTTCATGGCTGCAATCACCATCTGCAGTGATTTTAGAGCCCCCCCCACCCCCCGCTACAAAAAATTCTTGTGGTTAGGTGCTCCCCATTCTACACTATGCTCTAATATATAATGCTTTTTTCACCCTCTAAACTATTATAGAATTTATAAACAGAATACAAGTATAATACATTGAATGTTTACTATTTGTGAGGTATACTGCAAGCACCCCATTACACTATCTAATTTAAACTTACAACATAAGGAATGCTTGTGTGTATGAAGTTGCTCAGTTGTGTCCGACTCTTCGCGACCCTGTGGACTGTAGCCCACCAGGCTCCTCTCTCCATGGGATTCTCCAGGCAAGAATACTAGAGTGGATTGCCATTTGCTTCTCCAGGGGATATGCCCAACCCAGGGATCGAACCCAGGTCTCCTTCATTGCAGGCAGATGCTTTATCCTCTGAGCCACCAGGGAAGCCCTGTAGACAGTACTGTCTACAAATAGAAAAAGCAAGAGAGTTCCAGAAAAATATCTTCTGCTTTACTGACTATGCCAAAGCCTTTGACTGTGTGAATCACAACAAATGGTGGAAAATTCTTCAAGAGATGAGAATACCAGACCACCTGACTTGCCTCCTGAGAAATCTGTATGCAGGTCAGGAAGCAGCATTTAGAACCAGACATGGAACAACAGACTGATTCCAAATTTGGAAAGGAGTACGTCAAGGCTGTATATTGTCACCCTGCTTATTTAACTTATATGCAGAGTACATCATGAGAAATCACAGACTGGATGAAACACAAGCTGGAATCAAGACTGCCAGGAGAAATATCAATAACCTCAAATATGCAGATGACACCACCCTTATGGCAGAAAGTGAAGAAGAACTAAAGAGCCTCTTGATGAAAGTGAAAGAGGAGAGTGAAAAAGTTGGCTTAAAACTCAACATTCAAAAAAAGAAGTTATAGCATCCAGTCCCATTACTTAATGGCAGATAGATGGGGAAACAGTGGAAACAGTTAGAGACTTTTGGGGGGGGGCTCTAATATCACTGTAGACAGTGACTGCAGCCATGAAATTAAAAGACACTTGCTCCTTGGAAGAAAATGTATGACCAACCTAGATAGCATATTACAAACCAGAGGCATTACTTTGCCATAAAGGTCTGTCTAGTCAAAGCTATGGTTTTTCCAGTAGTCATGTATGGATGTAAGAGTTGGACTATAAAGAAAGCTGAGCACCAAAGAATTGATGCTTTTGAATTGTGATATTGGAGTAAACTCTTGAGAGTCCCTTGAACTGCAAGGAGATCCAACCAGTCCATCCTAAAGGAAATCAGTCCTCAATATTCATTGGAAGGACTGATGCTGAACCTGAAACCCCAACACTCGGCCACCTGATGCAAAGAACTGACTCACTAGAAAAGACCCTGATGCTGGGAAACACTGAAGGCAGGAGGTGAAGGGGACAACAAAGGATGAGATGGTTGGCTGGCATCACCGACTTGATGGAAATGAGTTTGAGCAAACTCTGAGAGTTGGTGATGGATAGGGAAGCCTGGCATGCTGCAGTCCATGGGGTCACAAAGAGTAAGACATGACTGAGTGATTGAACTGACTGATTGTCTACATTTTACAGGAAGGATACCTAATATGTAGAGGTTAGAAACTTGCCCAAGGTCACCATTAATAAAGAACAGAGATGGGAAACATTTCAGTATCTGTTTCATAGAAGCCTGTAATTATAACTAAGTTACCTCACATATTTTTAATAACTTAAAAGGAAGAAATATTTCCCAAAGACAGCTAGATTGGTAAAATTGCATTTAAAAATCAAACTGTAATACTGTGCCATACTTTATGTGAATGTAATGATGACATGCCTTTCACATACCCCAGGAAACACTGATAGAATTCTATGATTCATCTAGTCTGTCTCTCCACTAGACCCTTCTATGAATAATTTCATATGTTTAAAATATGGTTGGCTTTGGTGTATAATTTCTGTATTCTCGACAGATAACTTGTTCATGTAAAGATTTTTAAATATTTACAATGGGCTTGTTTAGTGAAATGCCCTAAAATTTACTGATACACTCAAATTTTTAATCACCACATAAAATTATGGATACTATAAAATATGTAATGACAATATCACTGGGATTTTTTGTTGATATATAATCATACTTGGAACATACATCAAAATCTAAAAAATGCCTATTGGCATATTTCAAATTGTTTGCTCTATTTTGGCAAATAGGAAGGGAAAGAAAAGGGTAAAAATGCTTTCTTTGTTCACATACTGAGAGAATTAAGACTATAAAAACAATTTTTCATTTTCTTAAATACTCTTGAGTAGTGTCAGCTATCATCTTCTTGATTTGTATAACCCCTGGAAATTTTCTACAAAATCACTACTTATTCTATTGAGAGGTACTTTTTAATATATTGGCCTTATTTCATATTATACTAGGAAGGAAACAGAATTATCGCCACAACACAAATTAAAACCTGAGTATTAAAATATAGCAGCAATTAAAAACTTTAAAGTGAAGATGAATTAAAAACATGCAAATGAGCAGGAAAGGAAGGTCAAGTATGTCTTTGTTCTGGGAAACTATAAATCAGGAAGAGGAAATTCACTGAAGCTAGAAGGGAGATAGTCACAAATGTGTTTAGAAACTTCTGATTTAGAAATCCTCGGATGCAGCTCAATTTGACCTATAAAGCTTTTTGGATAATCAAATTGTGCCTAGGCCTGAAGGTACACACATGACATTTGTTTAAAATAATTCTGATTGCCTTGTAAACCTCTTTTACAATGTTATTAACACGCGCTGCTCCATATACTTGGTCACCATTGCTTATTTCTGCCACTGTCCCAGAAGAACCATAAACTGCCAATTATCGAGGGAGTAGTTTATCAGAGTATGGATTATCTGGAGCTCTTATTCCTCTTCCATTTGGCCTTTTCACAGCTCATTAGCACCTCAACAAGGAAGTTAAGGCTAAAGAAGGAAAGGCTGCCGAAATTCAAAATAATGAAATTTGCTCCCTGTCAGCAGCATATACAGGAAAAACATTTAGAAATGCCTGAAAAGTTAACCAAAATGGGATCCATAAAGATATTTAATGTATACAACGGCAATGTGTCTTGACTGATGTTTTTTCCAACTATATTGCCTGAAATATTGACTAAACTGACTGGAAGTTTTGGCATCTTACAGGACTCAGAGCCCTTTGCTTTTTGGATGTAACAGGCCCCCTTTGGAGATATCACTTGCCAGTGAGCAATACGTAACACTCATTGCCGATATATTAAGCATTTTTTAGTGTGAAGATGAGAAAATCAGTTTTCCAGAGGAAGATTTATGACTCAATAGTTACTTGGGGGAGAAAAGAGTGTGCCTGGTGGACAGAGCTGAAAAGTTCCTTTTTTAGTTTTAGGCTGACCTGTACATTTGATGCCACCAGCAATCCTGACTGTCCTCTAGGGAAAGAAAACCATTTGAGGTAAAGCACAATTATACTTGATGGCTAAATGAGTTTGCCTTGGGTTCTTGTGGAATCTAATAGTTTTATGACAGATATATAAGCACACATTTTTTCCACAGGACAAATACTGATTTTTCTTTATCAATATAAATGTCTATGTATCAAATACAGGCTAAAATAAAAGAACCTAATGCATAGTTCAGAAAACATTATTTAAGATAGGGAATGACACAGAGGAAACAAATCTTTAAAATGTATTATACACACATACACACACACACAGGTTTTAACAGTGATGTCTGTAATGATATTTTTAAATCATTAAGAATAAAACATACACAAAAGATTAAAAGAACTTCCTTTCTATTCATCACACACTCGATCTCTTATGACTGATTCTCTTCAACTTTTTTATCCAACTATCACTATTTAAGGACCAGTGAAATGTGGGTTTAATGAAATATAAAAGTACTGACTATACTAATATAGACCTTAATGAAACTGAACTTTCTCAGGAAGCAACATTTATCACCCAAAACACAGCATGAACAATGTATACAAATGCATAACCAAATTCACATCAAGTTCATGAGACAACGGTTTAAATTTCAAGTCACCAATCTGGTACTTTTTTTTTTTTTAATACTGTACTGGTTTTGCCATACATCAACATGAATCTGCCACGGGTGTACACGTGTCCCCAATCCTGAACCACCCTCCCACCTCCCTCCCCATACCATCCCTCTTGGTCATCCCAGTGCACCAGTCCCAAGCATCCTGTATCCTGCATCGAACCTAGACTGGCGATTCGTTTCTTATATGATATTATACATGTTTCAATGCCATTCTCCCAAATCATCCCACCCTCTCCCTCTCCCGCAGTCCAAAATACTGTTCTATACATCTGTGTCTCTTTTGCTGTCTCACATACAGGGTTATCGTTACCATCTTTCTAAATTCCATATATATGTGTTAGTATACTGTATTGGTGTTTTTCTTTCTGGCTTACTTCACTCTATATAATTGGCTTAAAAAGAAATACATGGGTAGAATCAATAGATTTAAAATTCAATGTATTTTTCTTTCACAGGAAGTATCAGATCAAGCCAAAATGCTATTTTATTGCCCATTGGAAAAGGAATTTTTTCAAAACATTACCCCAAAAATATAGATGTTATTTAAAAACAATTATAATCAAATGCATCAATCATAATCTAGACTACACATACATATGTATATACTTGTTTTTGGAAGAAATAAGGTACTCAGAACTAACATGTATACTATCATGTAAGAATCGAATCGCCAGTCTATGTCTGACACAGGACACAGCATGCTTGGGGTTGGTGCATGGGGATGACCCAGAGAGATGTTATGGGGAGGGTGGTGGGAGGGGGGGTTCATGTTTGGGAACGCATGTAAGAATTAAAGATTTTTAAATTTAAAAATAAATAAATAAATAAATAAAAGAAAATTAAATCTCTCCTATTTTCTATTCATTATAGGTAATATATCCTTAAACATAGAAATTGTAATGCCATAGTCATTATTATTTTGCTTTTTAATAAGTAAGATATTTTAAACAGACTGGTTCCAAATAGGAAAAGGAGTACGTCAAGGCTGTATATTGTCACCCTGCTTATTTAACTTATATGCAGAGTACATCATGAGAAATGCTGGACTGGAAGAAACACAGAACACAAGCTGGAATCAAGATTGCTGGGAGAAATATCAATAACCTCAGATATGCAGATGACACCACCCTTATGGCAGAAAGTGAAGAGGAGCTAAAAAGCCTCTTTATGAAAGTGAAAGAGGAGAGTGAAAATGTTGGCTTAAAGCTCAACATTCAGAAAACGAAGATCATGGCATCCAGTCCCATCACTTCATGGGAAATAGATGGGGAAACAGTGGAAACAGTGTCAGACTTTATTTTTTGGGGCTCCAAAATCAATGCAGATGGTGACTGCAGCCATGAAATTAAAAGACGCTTACTCCTTGGAAGAAAAGTTATGACCAACCTAGATAGCATATTCAAAAGCAGAGACATTACTTTGCCGACTAAGGTCCTTCTAGTCAAGGCTATGGATTTCCCTGCGGTCATGTATGGATGTGAGATTTGGACTGTGAAGAAGGCTGAGCGCTGAAGAATTGATGCTTTTGAACTGTGGTGTTGGAGAAGACTCTTGAAAGTCCCTTGGACTGCAAGGAGATTCAACCAGTCCATTCTGAAGGAGATCAGCCCTGGGATTTCTTTGGAAGGAATGATGCTAAAGCTGAAACTCCAGTACTTTGGCCACCTCATGCGAAGAGTTGACTCATTGGAAAAGACTCTGATGCTGCGAGGGATTGGGGGCAGGAGGTAAAGGGGATGACCGAGGATGAGATGGCTGGATGGCATCATGGACTCAATGGACGTGAGTCTGAGTGAACTCCGGGAGATGGTGATGGACAGGGAGGCCTGGCATGCTGCAATTCTTGGGGTCGCAAATAGTTGGACACGACTGAGCAACTGAACTTCACAATGAACCAGTCAACTTATCTTTGTCAAGCCATTCTCTAATAATACTGAAAGCTTTATGATTTGTTATAGTTCAGTTCAGTTCAGTCGCTCAGTCCTGTCTGACTCTTTGTGACCCCATGAACTGCAGCATGCCAGGCCTTCTTGTCCATCAGCAACTCCCAGAGTCCACCCAAACCCATGTCCATTGAGTCGGCGATGCCATCCAACCATCTCATCCTTTGTCGTCCCCTTCTACTCCTGCCCTCAATCTTCCCAAGCATCAGGGTCTTTTCAAATGAGCCAGCTCTTTGCATCAGGTGGCCAAAGGATTGGAGTTTCAGCTTCAACATCAATCCTTTCAATGAACACCCAGGATTGATCTCCTTTAGGATAGACTGGTTGGATCTCCTTGCAGTCCAAGGGACTCTCAAGAGTCTTCTCCAACACCACAGTTCAAAATCATCAATTCTTCGGTGCTCAGCTTTCTTTATAGTCCAACTCTCACATCCATACATGACCACAGGAAAAACCATAGCCTTGACTAGATGGACCTTTGTTGACAAAGTGATGTCTCTGCTTTTGAATATGCTGTCTAGGTTGGTCATAACTTTCCTTCCAAGGAGTAAGCGTCCTTTAATTTCATGGCTGCAATCACCATCGGCAGTGATTTTGGAGCACAGAAAAATAAAGTCAGCCACTGTTTCCAGTTTCCCCATCTATTTGCCATGAAGTGATGGGACTGGATGCCATGATCTCATGATTTGTCATAAAGTTGTTATAATTACAGATTTGCCAGGTAGAGGAACAATTAGCAAAACAGATTATATATATTCAATACATCACATCTTTATTCATTTTGTAGAGAAGGGCTCTGAAAGCATATGAAATTCTGACTCTACCATGTTTTAGTGATTCTTCAACAAATACTGATAT
Source organism: Ovis canadensis (assembly GCF_042477335.2). Classification (NCBI taxonomy): domain Eukaryota; kingdom Metazoa; phylum Chordata; class Mammalia; order Artiodactyla; family Bovidae; genus Ovis; species Ovis canadensis. The sequence goes on from NC_091727.1 coordinate 33,289,191, forward strand.
TCACTGAGCAACTACTAAGGGTCAGGCACTATTCTAGGCAACAATGATACAGTCATACACAAAATTGATAAAAATCCTGTCTTTGTGGAACTAACCCTATTAGGGAAAGCATGCTAAACAAATTAAATAAGGAAATTTGAAGCTGGTAAGTGCTATGGAGAGAAATAATGGAAGAAAGAGAAATAAGAACTGTCAAGGAAAGAGGGGGACACAGGGGATTTAATTTCGGAAGTTCAGGGAAAATATCACTGAGTGCCATTTGAGAAAAAAGGACTTAAAGATGTGAGAGGTAGTTGTGTGACTATGTAGGGGGCACATGCCTAGAGGCAAAGGCATGGAGTCTAGGATGGTTTCAGTAGAATGAGAGATGGCAAGAATTGTCGAAGAGAAGGCCAAAGAAGGGATGAAGTGGGGAGAGGGAGGTGACTGTCTACGGACTCAGAACACAGCAGGGCTACATTTCACTCCTAGTGTTTGACTAGCCATTGGAGGATTTTCAGCAGCAGTGTGACGGGACCTGACTTCCATTTTAAGAGGACCCTCTAGGAAACAAAGTGAATGTAGGTAAGGCAAGGGCCAAAGTAAGCAGACCAGCTGAAAAGAGTATTTCAACAATCCAGACCAGATAGGATATGGGGACAATGGAAGTGGTGAGAAGTGGCCAGATTCTGGATACAGATTGGGCATGGTGACCTGGCATAATTTTCTGAGCAATAATATAAAGGGTGAGAAAGAGGGAGACTAAGTATTTAGCTAGAGCAACTGAAAGTGTGGAGTTGCTACTACTGGGATAGGAAGGACTGCAGATGAATCAGATTTGGGGGTTAGTTGATTCAGTTTTGAACATGTTCAATTTGAATTGACTAGGAGCGAGTTACTGAATTATACATCCAACTTTGGAGCTGGGTAGAAAGTTCTGAGCTGGGTGAAACATTTGTGAGGCAGTCAACCTGCAGATGGTATTTGATAATAAGATACTAGATGACATCATCAGAGAAATGACTGTGGTCTAAAAATTGAGCTCTGGTTACTGCCATCCTTTAATTCTGAATCATATTTAATCATTAAACATCCACAATGCATACACTGATATGACCATATGTGTATTAATTTTGTGGACTGTGAGTAAAGAATATTTTCCTTTCCCTCAGTTTTACGAGTGTGAAAACTATTAGCTATCAATACTCAGAAAGTTCACTGGCATTTTTGTAGATCAGAAAGTTGTTGCAATGCTTGACTGTGGGAGACCATGTGTTTCAGAAGGCTTGTCTCTGGAGTTGGGTTTAAAGGGTCCCACTGACTCTCTGGCATTATTCACAATAAGCTGTAGAAAGTGCTTAACAACTTGGCATCAGGCGACAGAGCCCTACTGATCAGCAAGCTTTTGCATAAATAACTGAATTCCAGCAGTGAATGTTTTAAAACAAAGCACTGCCTGATCCCTATCGTATTGTGTTTTATAAAATCAAATCATGTTAAAATGTTCCAGCTATGTCATGCTCTATGCTCTAGACTCTGTGTCATCTTGCTCTCTGACAAAACTCAAACATGAAAGATTACTTTTTAATAAAGGGAGGAAATACACTGAGACTCTAAGGTATTGCAAAGGATTAAGCAGGAATCAATACTACTAATAATCACTTACTAAAAAATGGAATTGCATTAGTTAAATATTAACGGAACAAAAACTTGTTATTGAAGATGCATCATGAATGTTCATGTCAATTTTTATGCACCTGTTTTTCCACAATATCAAGCCACTGTAGATTTATACCATATTATTGATACATATAACAGACAGTATAGTATTCATAGTATACTATAGATTCCTCTCACATAGTATACTACTGTAGAGTATATCAACACCTTTGCTTAAAATCTTTGCCAATCTAAAACATATCTGTCCAATACTATCGCTCTTCAGTCTACTATCCCATCTCCTCCTTTCTTTCATCACTGATCTTCCAAATAGATTACTCGACTTTTCTGCTTCCAATGTGGTGTCATCAACCTTTAACCTATGCAATCTTTTTTACTTCCCACCCTTCTATGGAAATGGCCTTCTCAAACTGTACACATCTGCTTCTAAAACAGCAGATCCAACTGCTTTTTCTCAGTCTGCCTCCTTTTCCATTCCTTTACAGCATTTGACACCATTGAACATGCACACTATCTTCAGTTTTCTTTTTTAATCATCCACGTTATAGTCCTCTTATGAGGAAGATCTGTAATCACACCTAACTATTCCTCTCCTTATCCCATCTCTGTACCAACTCAGGTTACTGTTACTTTGCCTGCTTAAACATATTACCTCAAATAGTCTACCCTTGAACCCCTCCAACTTTTACTGTATTTTTTCTCTCTCAAAGTGTATGTGAAATCTCACACACTCTCATGAATTGCTCTATTATCTCTTTCCATCCTAGTCCCTATTCTGTATGTCTGTATCACTGGTCTTAACAGATACCTTGAGAATAAATCCTGATTTCCAAATATAGTTAGGTACCTCCACCTAGAGGTGTCACTGACACTTCCAATTAAGCATGGCCCTTTCTATTCATCCTTCTAATGCTCCAAGTTCTCTGGAGTTAGCTCCTTAAATCCTTGGGTTGAAACACAGAGCTCCATATTCAAAACCTGCCAATGGCCTTCTCAATAAAATATATTCCCTTTAGCATAATATAAGGATCCTACACAATTTGTCCTCAACTTTCCTTTCCAGTTGCCTCTCCTAATCCTCGCCTACCACCATCTACATTACATGTCATATGCAAAATGGACTAAAGATTTGTGCTTCTATGTCTTTTTCATGTGATTCCATGAAGGAGACTGATCTTTGCATGGGAAAACCCTCCTATGAAAAATCCTGGGAGGGGGGTTCATGTTTGGGAATGCATGTAAGAATTAAAGATTTTAAAATTTAAAAAATAAAAAACTAAAAATTAAAAAAAAAAAAAAAAGAAAAATCCTACGTGCCTGTCAGGGTTCATTACTCAGTTACACCTCCTCCAGCAATCTGCAAAGTCAAGATTTATGAAGCAATGTTTCATGCTTCCAAACTATGAATGTCTTTTACATTTCTTAATTCTACTGTGTCTCAAAGCAGATGGAAGAGTGTCTGGCTCCTCAAGTCCATAAGGACCTGGAGGGCAAGTCAAATAATACTGAGTAATTAACACAACTGAGATTATCAATAAATAGTTGACGGATTGAGCTATCAGTGTTTGACCTTCACATACTACATTATTATGTAAAATATTTAAGAACTATTATAAGTTAAAAATAAATTTTAATGAAAATGCAAAAAGGTATAATTTTAAAATTTTAGGCTTATGAATCCAAGATGCCTGGATTCCATTTTATTCTGCCACTGGCTAGCTTTGTGATTTCAGCAAATCATTTAACTGAATCTCTCAAGTGGGCAGATTGATTGGTGGTAAGCATTACAGACACTGTTTTCAAAGCAACTGCCACATATTCCTGCCATATATTGAGTATCCACTGAATGGTAACAAAATGATCATACTAGCAATTAACACTGTTAATAGCGTGTATATGACCATTTTGAAAACCTTAGCCTATTTTGAATTTCAAGAAAATAAATAAGATAAACCAACTGATTAAGAAGTTACACAGAATTATTTGCAGTGAAACAGATACCTTTATCTTGTACTGAAGATCCATAATAGTGCAGTCAGATTTCTCTGCTTCAAATGATTAGAAAATAGAAATCGCAGAACTACAGTCTATTCTGTTATTGCAGTACTGAACACTCTATTAATTTGAACAGATTCTATCAAGGCCAAAGGCATTATAATGCTAAGACAAATGTGTTACTGTAAACAGGGAGAATGTGTGTAGGCGAGTGAGAGAAAGTGTATATACAGCACATTCCATAGGATTCATTTCGATTTCCTTGACTTAGCCAAAACAAAGAATTGTAAAGATCCATGAGTGTGATTGAAGGTACACATATTGGGGAAAAATAAAAACTTAGCAAAGTAGCCTCAGCTACAAGTAGGTAGGTATAAAAGTGTTTAATATTCTAGTGTCAACAATTAGGATAAATCACTCAAAATTATTCCTCTCTCCCCTTGGTTCCTTCTGAAATTTGGCTTTGGTGCCTATTGAATGTTCTGAATAAGTGGTATATCTCTCCACTATTCAGGGAATTATGTCTAGTTCTTAAACATTTTTCAATTACCAGACATCAAACTTTTCAACAAACTTCATTTTCTATTCCAACTAACAACTTCCATTTTAAAATTTATGTCCTTAACACATAGATACACACACATAGTTTACTAGGTTCTTATTTATCTCCAAAATCTACCCTATATAAACGTTACATAAATACATGTTACAGAAATATACCCTTTTAAAATAGGAAACTATATGGGGGTTACAATGCCATTATTGTTAACAAATAGAGACTGCTTAATAATTTCTGTAGACATATATTTGACTATTTGACACCAGTACCATCATAATTTGTGGGTAAATGTAGATGCTATTTGGTAATTAGTTATTTTCTACTCAAATGTGTAAGTCAATAAAATTTACTTTGAAAAATTGGAAATCAGATATTAGGTTGACCTAGGAGGGTCTTCTATACTTGCACTTTACAAAGTAACCTATCCAGATAAATAGCTTCATTTTACTGCTTATTAAATTCTCTTCTTTGTTTTTGTAAATTCAAAGGCCAGCAATTTGAAGCTGGCCAAATTTTGAAGGCCAGAAATCTCTGAGAAGAAAATACAAAAATGGCAAATTTAATAACAATCTAAACTATGTAAACGCATGCATTACACTTCATAAATGTTTATGTTCTTATATAAGGTGTGTAGCATGAAACTAACTCAAGTGAGTTCATGCATCATTATTTTTGTCTTTATTCTTAAAAAAAAAAAACCTCAAGATCTTCCTATGATAAAATGAAAAATGACAGAAAAGAAAAATGTGATGATATTGGAAATAAGCACATTCTGAAAGGCAATTTGTCATTGTTTTATGACATATATTTATCTTCATATACACAAGAGTACCTAGCATAGCACTTTGCTTATAACAGTTACTCAATAAATGTTTGCTAAATGTTGAATATATTTAGCTCTGAGACAGAGTCTAAAGTACTGCTCTAGAAATATTTGACACGCCAGTAATAGTGTGACCTGCACTAAGCACAACTGATTGGTGTGGGACAGCTTCTTAAGCATCCAACTGTAATTTAATTAAGATAAAAAAATTAGTGGAAATGAAAAGTTTTCCAAGGAAAAATGAAACACATTTCTAGAACCAATGAAAAAATATATAAAGGCATATGCACAAACATACACACACATTAGAACAATCCTACATGATAGCTCTTATTCCCTTAAAGATTTTCATGATCAACCCATGGAAAAACACTGAACGCAACCAAATATTACTATAAAATAATTCCCCACATATATTCAACCTACTTCACCTTGCATAGCAGCCCTATGGTTGGCTTGGGATTAATCTCAACCCCAATTCAGAAATGAGCCCTGACCGATTTAAGTGAATTTTCCTTGCCACAGTGTTTGGCTCAGGGGCATAGAATATAAACCCATACACATGGTTTTCTGCTGGCCACAGTGTAACAATCACAGAGACATTTCCTAACACATTCTAACCAAAAGAGTCACCAGGCTTTTGGTATGATTACTGAGAATAAAAGTAGTCCTTTTCCCTTGGACATTAAAAAAAAGAACCATTGGAAATTCTGGTAGTCACCTTGCTATTGTAACAAAAGTGTCCTGGAAAAAAATAAACCGCTTGATTGAAGAAGTGAAGGAGGATAGAGCCAAGAAATCAAAATAATGGAGCTAATGACAAGTTGGGCTGAATTCTCACCAGAATCCCACCATTCTTTTGGAATTTTCTATGACAAAAGCCAGTAACTCCTGAAGTATAATCACAAGAAATCTCAAATGAAAGAAAAGCTGTTTTATTTCCAATGCAGATGCTTTCTGTATATATGCATGTGTATTAAAATCTGTCTTTTGGGTGAAGGTCAATTAGAAGTTGTATTATGTTAGCAAGACAAAGCACTAACATGGCTCTATGTAAAGCAAATGCATTTTATTTAACACAAATATAAAAATTAAAATTCATATAGTCTAATTCACTGTTGCAATAGGCAAATGTTCTATAAATCTATTTCTAAAAATACTACCTAAAAGTAACTTACTGAGAATCTAGGTGATTATTTATAGTTTAAAACACAAGGCCTGTATAAATAGATAAAATGTACCAATGCAATTATTTTTAATGAATTTCAGTATAACTGAGGAAAAATATTAAAACTGTAACAATATTTTTCATTTGCATGGTTCCCTTAATACTTAAAGAGAAACACTTTCTATTAATATACCTGCTAAAGTACCAAATTAGACTTAGTAAGACAGTTTCCAGTTTTAGCTATTTATGTGATAAGGAGATGAAATGACAAAAGTTTAACATGAATTATCATCTTTCAAAGAATCACCCATTAATATGAAGGAACATGCACATATACATATTCTACTAACAATAACTTAGGTACTATTTACCCAAAAAAAGTACCTATTATGCTTTGTGTGTACTTTAGGATATACCAATATGGGGGCAAATTTGAGTTAATAAGATGACTACTGCCTGAAAATACATTATCTTTCCTTAACTCACTTATGTCACTACCCATGCTAAATTGCAGTAATTTTTCATGGAAGGGGGTTAACACGTAAACCTTATGCATGAATTTGCCATTACCGCAACAGAAAACATTTTAAGATATATGGAAATTGGGGTCAGAGAGTGAAGTGTTGAAAGTAACAGATCCTAAAATGCTCAATAGACTGAATTATGTTAGAGACAAGGACCAAGGGTGAGAAGGAATCACCTATATCAGGGTGATAGGTGTTACATGGTTAAGAAATCATTGATTAAACAATGACCTGTTTTACCTGGAGACACATACTTTTGCATACCAACACTATTAAGGGATGAGAGAGAAACAAAGAAGTTGACATCTACAAGTCTTTTCATACCAAGCGGGAAAAAAAAAAAAAAAAAACCCTCATGTTAAAGGTCACCTATTTGAAATACTGAAAAAAATTTGGCTTTTTTTTTTTTTTTTTTTTAAAGAGATCTTTGCTGCCTCTGGCTTAGAACATAAATGGCTTGAGAGGCTGATAATTTAGAGCCTGATGGCACTGGATAAGCCAATTTTTATTTTTATTCCAAATCTAATGAGAGGCAGAAGGGGCATAATTTAAGACATAAATACTTAAAAAAAAAAAATCAACCATAGGGCTTCCCTACAGCACTTTTCTGATAAAGCAGATGATCACTCCTATCAGGAAGAAGCCACCCAGTCAAAGAGGACTTGGGTCCAAAAGTCCGTTATACACATCTGTGTCTCTTTCCCTGTCTTGCATACAGGGTCGTCATTGTCATCTTCCTAAATTCCATATATATGTGTTAGTATACTGTATTGGTGTTTTTCTTTCTGGCTTACTTCACTCTGTATAATCGGCTCCAGTTTCATCCATCTCATCAGAACTGATTCAAATGAATTCTTTTTTACGGCTGAGTAATACTCCATTGTGTATATGTACCACTGCTTTCTTATCCATTCATCTGCTGATGGACATCTAGGTTGTTTCCATGTCCTGGCTATTATAAACAGTGCTGCGATGAACACTGGGGTACATGTGTCTCTTTCAATTCTGGTTTCCTCGGTGTGTATGCCCAGCAGTGGGATTGCTGGGTCATAAGGTAGTTCTATTTGCAATTTTTTAAGGAATCTCCACACTGTTCTCCATAGTGGCTGTACTAGTTTGCATTCCCACCAACAGTGTAGGAGGGTTCCCTTTTCTCCACACTCTCTCCAGCATTTATTGCTTGCAGATTTTTGGATCGCAGCCATTCTGACTGGTGTGAAGTGGTACCTCATTGTGGTTTTGATTTGTATTTCTCTAATAATGAGTGATGTTGAGCATCTTTTCATGTGTTTGTTAGCCATCCGTATGTCTTCTTTTGGACTCAGAGGGAGAGGGAGAGGGTGGGATGATTTGGGAGAATGACATTCTAACATGTATACTATCATGTAAGAATTGAATCGCCAGTCTATGTCTGACGCAGGATGCAGCATGCTTGGGGCTGGTGCATGGGGATGACCCAGAGAGATGTTATGGGGAGGGAGGTGGGAGGGGGGTTCATGTTTGGGAACGCATGTAAGAATTAAAGATATTAAAATTAAAAAAAATAAAATAAAATATTGAATATTAAAAAAAAAAAAGAAATGCAATCCGCTTGAAAATCTGATCGCTATGAAAGGGGAAAAGGGACATTGTAAAATGATTAGCAGTCTCAGCAGCAAAGGACTGCTGTGGAGATCTCTATGAATGATCACCTATGAGACAAAGGGCATATTTATTGTGGACCTTAATCTATATTGGTTTTACTGGAGGGCCAAAGGGCCTATGGATGCCACATATATGGTATGTTTTCCTTCAGTCTAGTGTATGCTCTTTGAAAGTAATTGTTTTCCATCCCAAGGTTATTTTTGCATAATAAAATAAAAATAAGGTAAAAAAAAAAAAAAGAGGAGTTGGGCGGGGCCTCCTATCCAAAACTTCTGTGGCAAATTGCTTCAGTCAGGGGATGTGCAAAGCACAGAGACATATTAAGGAAGACAAAAGGGCTCACATTTGAAGAGTAGAACTAGATCAGAGGACCTTCATTACTAGGTCACAGATTTAAAAAGGAAAATATACTTAATGTCTAAAACTTGTAAATAAATCCGATTTTACAAAGAAATCACAAGTCTGACTGGGTACCAAATATGTTGGGTAAACACCAGGACCCCAAAAAACACGCAGAAGACTAAAGTGGTATGCTCCATTGAAACGTCATTTTCCCCAGTGTCAGTCTCATAATCTAGAAGACAATTATTAAGCAAGGCTTTTTAATGAACAGAAACAAGATTTGCCAGGAACTTGGACAGTACAGGATATTATAAACACTTTTTTTTTTATTTTTTTTTTGTTTGTTTTTGTTTTTTTTTTTTATTTTTAGTTTTTTATTTTTTACATTTTAAAATCTTTAATTCTTACATGCATTCCCAAACATGAACCCCCCTCCCACCTCCCTCCTCATAACATCTTTCTGGGTCATCCCCATGCACCAGCCCCAAGCATGCTGCATCCTGCGTCAGACATAGACTGGCGATTCAATTCACATGATAGTATACATGTTAGAATGTCATTCTCCCAAATCATCCCACCCTCTCCCTCTCCCTCTGAGTCCAAAAGTCCGTTATACACATCTGTGTCTCTTTCCCTGTCTTGCATACAGGGTCGTCATTGCCATCTTCCTAAATTCCATATATATGTGTTAGTATACTGTATTGGTGTTTTTCTTTCTGGCTTACTTCACTCTGTATAATCGGCTCCAGTTTCATCCATCTCATCAGAACTGATTCAAATATATTATAAACACTTTTATGCATTCTATTTGTTTATACACTTATTTTTTAAATTTCAAGATATTCTGTGTTCTTCATTTATATTTAGGGGTATTGAACTTCAACCTTTTTTTTTTTTTCATTTAATCATTGCCCAGTGGACCATGAAACCTTGCATCATAGTCTGAGTAAAAGGGACTGCAGATCACCCAAAATTCTCAAATGTGGAATGGGATATCATTGCTGGAACATACTGTACACACACTCTTTTCAAGGATGTTATGTGGGCATTTCCAAAAGTGAATATGTGCTACGGAGACTGCACTGCAACTTAAACACTGGATGTTTAAAAAGGAGGACTGGGACTTCCCTGGTGGCCCAGTGGATAAGAATCCGCCTGCACAGGGGTTTGATCCCTGCTCCAGGAAGATTGTACATGCCGTGAAGCACTAAGCCAGTGTGCCACAACTACTGAGCCCACACACTGCAATTACCGAAGCCCATGTGCCTAGAACCTGTGCTCCGCAACAAGAGACGCCACCGCAATGAGAAGTCAGTGCACAGCAATGAAGAGTAGCCCCTGCTCTCTGCAACCAGAGAAAGCCTGCACGCAGCAACGAAGACCCAGTGCGGTCAAATACAAAATAAATAAAAATTGTAAAGGAAGACTCTGGTAGACACTGTGACTCACTGCCCCTCCCCCATATCCTTTCTCCTACTTCCCCATAGATAGCAGTATGCCTGGAGATTGGGACAGGATAGAGCTCACCCTCAGATCCATATGTAAATTTGGGATTCATGCAAAACAGTGTGGATAATTTTATCCCCTTTGCAACAGTGATATGCTCAGTGCAGTCAGGGACATGATCTAGGAGGTTCCAATCAGAGAGAAATTCACACTTCTTGTCTATTATTTGGGGGAAGATACACTATTAACTCCTGGCTGTGAACCAGGAAACAAGTGTTTCCAAGAGTTGCTGAAGAAAGCCAGTCTGTATCAATTTGACAAGCTGTGAAGGGTAGAATTGAAGAGAAACAGAGACCCAGCCCTGACTCCAGTGATGAAACTTTGTATTAAACCCTTGAGCAACCTTGAACTTATTATTTACCGAGTCAATACATTTTTATGTAGCTTAAGTAGGTTTGAAACTGAGAGCATCCTAAATAACACAGGATATAATACACTTTAATGTTCTTCATCATCTTAATAAATCTTTAAATAATCAACAGTCATTTTAATATGTACTCATAGCATCTTCAGTGCCAAATGTTCTGATTTCAAATTCAATATTCAATTGCTCAGTTCACCAAATCTAGTTAATTGCTGTTACTCAAAAAGCATTATCATTAATGCCACTGATGCTATTATCAATAAAATGAAGACAATTTGAATTGGTTCACTTATTCATCAAATGGAAGTTTTTAGAAAGGGTGTACTATCTTATTACAATCAGGATGCCAAATGGGAATTTAATGCACCATATTTTTCTACAAGCTGGCTATAAATTAGAATCTTTAAAACAACTCTCTTTCTCTCTTTCTCTTTGACTCTGTCTCTTTTACCTCCCCTCTGTTTCTCTCTCTTTGTTTCTCTCACTCAACTAAACTAAAGTGAAAAGTGAAAGTGAAGTTGCTCAGTCGTGTCCGACTCTTTGCCACCCATGGACTGTAGCCCACCAAGCTCCTCCATCCATGGGATTCTCCAGGCAAGAGTACTGGAGTGGGTTGCCATTTCCTTCTCCAGGGGATCTTCCCAATCCAGGGATCGAACCCAGGTCTCTCACATTGCAGGCAGACGCTTTAATCTCTGCACCTATAATCTGAATCTCTTCCTAAGAAAAAACGATTACTGATATCAACAGTTGATAGATGTCACATCAATTTTTCTTCACCATTACCAGTTACCTAGCCTTCACCCTTCGTTTGTCTTTATCTTACCTCTCTATTTTCAGGTTGCCTGATTTGCAGTTTCTGCCACTAAATTGTGTATACATTCATTCACTTTTAGTAAATGACAAAGAATCTGTGTGTGTGCATACAAAAAAATGTAAACTTTGTTCACCAACTATAGCTCTGTTTTGTGTCACAGTAAAGCATCTGCCTGCAATGCAGGACATCTGGGTTTGATCCCTGGGTGGAGAAGATCCCCTGGAGGAATGAATGGCAACCCATTCTACTATTCCTGTCTCAAGAATTCCACGGACAGAGGAGCCTGGGGGGCTACAGTCCATAGGGTCATGACTGAGCAACTAACACTCACACACATACACACAGCATAGGTGATAACAGGATAAATTATGAAGTCAGACACAGTGTTCAAATCCTCGTTCAACCACTTTTTATCTGCATGACTGAACAGATGCTTTAACTAGTCTGTATCAATTTCCTCATGTACAAGATGAATATAATAATAAAATCTTCTTCGTGGGTTTGTTATGAATACTGGGTTAATATATGAGAGGGTTTGAGTAATGCTTGGTACGTGAAAGTGAAAGTCACTCAGTCGTGTCCGACTCTGTGTCCGACTCATTGTGACCCAATCAACTATACAGTCCATGGGATTCTCCAGGCCAGAATACTGGATGGGGAGCCTTTCCCTTCCCCAGGGGATCTTCCCAACCCAGGGATTGAATGCAGGTCTCCCATATTGCAGGCAGATTCTTTACCAGCTGAGCCACATTGTTTAAAGAGCATTATCAATTTTTGTATTTTTATTAATCACTAAAGACATTATCTAAGAACACTAAGATCAACACTTGGGAATGCTCTTAGGCTAATACAATGGTTAAAAGCCTAGGAATTAAAAATGGTGTTGTGTCCCATCTTTCTGACTGTGGTGATTTGGTTAAATCATTCAGCATGTTAATTTGTAGAATTACATTCCATCTCCTATCTCACGAGTTCACCGAGGGATAAAACGACACATAGCATATAAAAGGGATGTATGAGTGTGACAAAATGTGAGGAATTATTTTTATACAGAAGAAGATTATATATTCCTCAGCTGAATCAACAGAATTCCTTTCACTGCTTATTCTGGGAATGGCTCAACTCACATGGCATCCGTTTCTTTCCTTCCATGAATGCATAATTTTAGTTGAAACATAAATCCTTTTTCATGCTTCTCAATCTACTAGATTTTAGATATGGATAACAAAACATGAAACAATTATCTAATGAACCGTAGGAAGGAAAATTTTGCCTGGCTTCCCAAGTCCTCAGCATATCACCATATTTTATTTTTGGCAGGGGTTCTTTACTATTTGGAGACAATGAAGTCCTCTAATACATGATGGATCCTGTGGATCTTTTATCCCTACAACCGACTATATGTACCTACAAAACATTTTGAACATTACGCTAATGAGGTAATAGATACTTTAACTCAGATTTAATGAACTCTTAGGGTTTACAGACTTTAATAGTTATATCCTTTTAACTTCAATAGTATGCACTGACCTACCATTCTGGGGTCAGTTAAAGTTCTGTATTCTTCAATAGTCAGTAATGTTAACCAACTCCTTTACAAAATCTCTTTAACAACACAATCACACATGTACTGGCCTATAATATCATCTGGTTATATTTCTAATTGTGGAACTTTATTATATACATAGTGTACTATTTATCATTTTGCTGGTATTTATAGACTGAAGTGAAAGTGAAGTCACTCAGTCCTGTCTGACTCTTTGCAACCCCATGGTATGTAGCCTGCCATAAATGGGATTTTCCAGGCAAAAATACTTTAATGGGTTGCCATTTCCTTCTCCAGGGTATATTCCCAACCCAGGGATGGAACCTGGGTGTCCTGCATTGCAGGCAGACACATTACCATCTGAGCCACCAGGGGATTAAAATACAATTTATTGTTTTCAGTTTTGTTTATTGAATTGAGATTTTTTTAAAGAGATTTGACATTTTATGTCACTAATTCTTTTATTTTCATGCTTTTCATTTATTGAAAGTTGAAAATACATACGAGAGGATTTTTTAGCATTAAAAATAAAATATATTTGCATGTATGTTTAAAATACAGAAATTCATTGAAGAGAACAAGAAAATGTGAGGAATTCAAAGATTTAAAACCTTCCTATAAGAATCACTGTAGAATAATTTACGAACATGCAAATAGATTTTATTCTTTCAAAATGAGTCATAATGTTATCCCACCTACATTTTTTCACATATATTGTAAACATTTCCCAATGCCATTAAATACTCTTTTATAATTTTTTTCTTAGTGGTTCTATGGTAGTATATCATTTGGAGGTATAATAACTCATTTAAAGAAACTAATAGAGATTATTCAACAATGCAAATTTTTATAAGCACATCAAATCCTTAGAGAAATAAATATAAAAGACTTAATGGGACTTCCCTAGTGGTCCAGTGGTTAAGAATCCACCTGCCAATATAAGGGGTATGGGTTCAATCCCTGGTCCAGGAAGATTCTACATGCAGCAGGACAACTAAGCCCATGCAAGTAAGCCACAACTACTGAGCCCACACTTTATAGCCCACAAGCTACAACTGCTGAAGCCTGTAAACTTTAGAGTCTGTGCTCCGCAACAAGAGAAGCCACCACAATGAGAAGCCCACAGACTGGAACTGGAGAGTGAAAGTGAAGTGGCTCAGTCATGTCCGACTCTTCGCGACCCCGTGGACTGTAGCCTACCAGGCTTCTCCACCCATGGGATTCTCCAGGCAAGAGTACTGGAGTGGATTGCCATTTCCTTCTCCAGGGGATCTTCCCAACCCAGGGATCGAACCCGGGTCTCCCACATTGTAGGTAGGCGCATTTACCATCTGAGCCACCAGGGAAGTTAATTAGAGAGTAGGCCCCACTAACTGCAACTAGACAAAGCCCACATGTAGCAATGAAGACACAGAGCAGCCGTAAATAAATAAATAAATATGTTTTTAAAAATACCTAAGGAATTGATCAGTAAACTACCTTTCTTCCCATATATCTCATTTGAACGTTATTCAGTAACTTCATAATTAAAATTGAAACAAAAGAATTATATAAGCATGAGGTATTTGCTTCTATCTCTTAAAATTTAAAATACTCCATTAAAAATAATGGATGCCAATAACTACAGAGAAAAGAAAGATCCACTTTTATGAAAACTTATTATAAAAGTCCTTCCATGTACAATAAAAAGGAATATCTACCATAATTATTCTGTGATCATATGCATACCTATTAGCTCAATGACTTCTTTGTTATTTTTATGAGGCAAAAACTATTCTTACGACTCTTTTTAAAATGAGTAAAATTGTGATAATATATCCTGATTTACAGGATCAGTAAGTAGCAGAACTAGACTGAGAAGGCAAAGTCAGTCAGACTGATTAGAGTGTATGTTTGTGTGTGTGTGTGTGTGTACATGCACACACATTTATGACATTTTAATTACATGAAATTAAAGGGCACCTGCCTAAACCAATATGACTACATGCTAAACTCAGGGGAGAGATGTTCTTCCCCATGCAATGAAAACAAACATTAACATGTAATCTCTGCCCCTTCCTTTCTCCTTCCTTCTCTCAAACCGTAGTTACAGTATCTTTCCCTAACCCATGACCAAAGAATAATCTGAGCTTTCCACTTTGTCATTTGTGAAAAAGAGAAAACTAGACCAGTCAATAAAAAAAATCATTTACTTTGTCATTCCTGTGAAGAATTCTAGTAAGTAAATGGGTAACTTCTCTTAACTCCACTACCTACCTTGGAAATATACAATTTTTTTTTAAGTTTGGATATACTAATCAATCTATTATAAAACATTTTTTAAATAAAATAAATACTAAAGATAAAATCAAGGACCATGAGGTAATTTCTAGAAATGAAATCACCACAGAAAAATTTAGCACACTAAGGAAATATATAACTCTTAAGGACATTCGAAAAAAAGAATGTTACAAACATTAAAAAAAATATGTCTTACAAAGATATGACAGTGACAAAGAGTCTGAGGGATTAATACTGATATGCTAGGAGAGGTTGGTCAGTAATTAGTCTAATGTCACAATGAAACATTTTACGTTTGTTCAGTTATATGCTTCATGGAACTGTGTGGTTAGACCTATTACACAGGAGATTTTCTTTAGGCTAACTCATTCTTGAAATTCCATAATACATAATTCAGATACAGAAAAATACAGCACATGAGTGAGGCAATTGGAAAGATTATGGTCAAAGGTTACAAACTTGCAGTTAGAAAATGATCAGGTCTTAATATCACCAGAGAAGAAATAATTCTGTGATGTGATAGAGATTTAGCTAACACTATGGGGATAATCATATTGCAATATATAAATGTATCAAACCAACATGTTGTACATTTTGAACTTAAACACAATTATATGTCAATTATAGCTCAATTAACTTTTTATTTTGTATTGGAGTATAGTTGATTAACAAATAATGATTGTTTGTGACAGTTTCAGGTTAACAGCGAAGGAACTCAGCCATACATATACATGTATTCATTCTCCCCCAAACTCCCCTCCCATCCAGGCTGCCACAAAACATTGAGTAGAGTTCCATATAAAAGAAAAAGAAAATGGAATTGAGACTATTTCCATGCACAGTGTATGTGTTTTTAAACTTTTTAAAAAAAATATTATTGGTCAATTTTTTTAAAAAAAGGTTAAAACACATATACAGTGCATGAAAATTGTCTTAACTCTTTTCTTCTCTCTTGTTAAATGAATGAATAAAAGCAGCAATTTCATCTTCAAATGGTCTTAAACTCTATAGAAAAGGATTCTTGGGAATTAAATGTAATTCAAACACACGAAGGCATTTTAATAGCAGGCAGTGAGAGAAAGTGGAAAGCCAATGCAGATTTCTAAAGATGGGGGTGATGCCTTTCATGAAAATAAAAGTACTATTTTTTTGTTCCTTTTGTTGTCAGATAAATTTAAGAGGACAGTAAGAAGAAAATAAATGTTATAATAGTCAAAGTAAGAACATGAGATTTTAAAATTTCTGAAAAAAAAATTATCATTTTTCTTTCACCCTCTTCCCACGGCAAACTGGATCTGAAATTGTCCCCTCCCCAAATGTTTGTTAAATCATGAATGTTCATTTCCTTCTGCCTTTTTGTACTCCTAAAAAGGTAGCTATAGTATTTCATATGATTCACACATAAAACCATAAAATTTAAGTTGCTAAATTTCATAGAATTTTAAATAATTCCATGTTAGTGAAATAGTAGATGAAATATAAGACAGGCCCTCCTTCCTCTCAGCAGTGACACAGTCATAAGTAGGTGACCTGACTGTATTAATGACTCTTGGCATTGCAATCCCAACACTCTGATACCAGATGCATCCTGACACACATGCTCTATAGTAAGAACATCAAAAAGCACCCGATATATAACGAGATAGAATGGCTTTATGGCTATGCCAGAAAAACTGTCTTTACCTCTGGGTATGCATTTTGACTGTTGGCTTAAGTAAGGGTAGTGGGATTGAAGGTGTGCTTTTTAAGATCCCAAACTCGTGTGATGATCCCCAGGGTCAGTTTCTTTACTGATCCTTGGCAACTGGCCTAACCAATTTGACATGGCAGGCTTTAAAGGCACTCCCCTGAGAACTTCTCTTTGAGCTCTGCCAAAGCCGATTTCCTCACTCAGGTCGTTCCAAGCTTCAGCTCTGAATGGCTCTTGGACTTCCATGGCTCGTCAATTTTGGATGTTTGCTGTACTCTTTCTCCCTTGCCCTCATCACATCACTTGCCTTTGAATAAAAGTCTTACCTAAGCATACTCTGTAGAGTCTGGTAAATTTTTTTCAAGTATCTGAATTGGGGAAAGCTTTTTAAAACATTTCCTGGCCATAATGAATCCCAGTGGCCAGGACTTCTGTGTATTTTCACACAGATTTTCTTTTTCTATTTTATCCTATACTTTGGGAAAATTAAGGTATACCTAATGTTCATTAAATATACCTGTTTCACTTAAATAACTGCTATGATAGATCACAAACTAATTAACCATTTGGGAAAAAACAATACATTTAGCTTCAACCTTATCTATCATTCTTTTATTAGAAAAATCTTTCTGCCATGCTAACACACTAAATAGATTTCTCCTCTTACACAGGAAAATACCTTTATGATTTTTGAATGGATTTTAATTTGTATAAGAAAATCAAAATTTTCTGCTCTAGAAGAAAATGCTCTATTTTGGAAATTCCAGGAATTATATACACCTAACTTTTCTATCCATAATATTAAAAGGAGCTCATTTATTCAATTCTTATAGTTTATTTTTCCTATTATTTTAGGGATACTTTAACATTTAAAAATATCACTAAGAAATTGTAATAGAACTGAAATTGGTATTTCAAATATTAGTTTTGTTAAAGGTCTGAACTTTAACTGAAAAATAATTGCTCTTGCAAATAGTCCTTCAGTCAGTGAATTGAATAAGTTTCACCAAAGCAAAGGCTTTTTGTCTATAAATGACTTAATCTACTTTAAAATGTCCTTTCATGAAAAGGTGAGAAAGCACCATAGATTTCCTAGACTGTAACTAAGAATGGGACTCCTTTCACTTAAACTTAGATATTACATTTTGAATTATTAAAGTAAAATATATTAACAGGATCATATGCATGTGTGCTAAGTCACTTCAGTCATATCTGACTCTTTGCAACCCTAGAGACTATAGCCTGCCAGGCTCCTCTGTCCATGGGGTTCTCCAAGAAAGAATACTGAAGTGTTATTCTCTCAAATCATTCCACCCTTTCCTTCTCCCACTGAGTCCGAAAGTCTCTTCTTTATGTCTGTGTCTTCTTTGCTTTGAGAGAACAGCATTGAAATATATTCATTACCATATGTAAAATAGATAACCAATGCAAGTTTGATGTATGACACAGGGCACCCAAAGCTGGTGCTCTGTGACAACCTGGAGGGATGGAGTGGGGAGGGAGGTGAGAGGGGTTTCAGGACAGAGGGGACACATGCATACCTATGGCTGATTCATACTGATGTATGGCAAAAACTATGATAATAGTGTAAAATAATTATCCTCCAATTAAAATAAATAAATAAAGTTAAAAAAAAAAACAAAACAGAATACTGGAGTGGGTTGTCATTTCCTCCTCCAGGGGATCTTTAGGACCCAGGGATCAAACTGGTGTCTCTCATGTCTCCTGCAATGGCAGGTGAATTCTTTACCACTAGTGCCATCTGGGAAGCCCAAGTGATCATATATTGCTACGAAAAATTTTGTTAATACTTCACACAAGCCAATGATGTGACATTTTCAAAATGCATTAGAAATTTCATTTTGAACCTAAACATTATGGTCATAACCCAGTCCCTGCCATCACATACACACACACACACACACACACACAAACACACACACACATATACACATATAGCTGTAGACGTTGTTGAGAACAGGCTATTCAAAACTCTCATAACTGAGGGGAGTCATTTCTAAGTTCTTTATTTACTTAATCTACTTACAGTTTCTCCTCAGGGCTTACTTAGTCCTTAGTTATATTCTACATCACTTTTCACCAATTCCTTCTCTACATCTTTTCTACCCTCAGTCAATAAATGGTAATTTTGCTCTCTACTTGTTCTTATTACTATTGAAGTAATAAAGCTTCTTAGGGTAGCAAAGATCCCAGAGCTATCCATTTCTTTCATCTATTGAATACAGGCTTACCCCCTTGGCTGTAGTAATGTTGTTTATGAAAGTCATTTTCCACTTAAAATAGTTTCTTTCTTCCCATCAATTATCTAACCCTAAGAAGTCCTTTTTAAGATGAATTTACTCTATCAAAACAGGCCCAAGTACCTTTCCAGGGACCCCCGCAGGGTGGCTGGATAAATTAGAGATTCTTGCACCCCATCCAACAGGCTTGTGATGTACCTCACGAACCAGTAGTTTCATCCCCTCCCCAATCCTTGATGTTACTTTAGAAAACCAATGACTTGTTGGAAATGTCATCTAACCTGCTATGTCCTTTTTCTTTTATACGTAGATATTCTGTTCAAGTACGGCGGATGGAATTCATAATTCACGGTAAAAAAGGAAAAAGATGCAAACCTCTGTCACTGCAGGGTTCAGACTATAGGATATAGGTCTAAAAGCAGGAATAATTTAGTGATATTAGGGTCATGAAAGCAGCACTAACACACTACACCTGGAGAGCTGCTCCCCTACAGTAATGCCATTCCCTCAATTCTGTCCTAGACTATGGAATATAACAGAATGATTGTTCACATAAAAATAATATACTATCCTCTCAATCATTCATTTATTGCATCAATATGTTTTGAGGACCTACTAGGTGTCCTGGGCATTATGTCTCTTCTATCTTGGAGTTTCTACTCATTAGGGGGAAATTACCTATAAGTGAATATATAGCATTTTTTTGATAGTAATACATGCTACCAGGAAAAAAAAATAAAAGTATCAAAAGAGGAAAGGAGTGATTTTGATGATCTGTTAAACAGGGTAGTCAGCAAAGTCCTCACTGACGCCTGAATAAGGGTAAGAAGCAAGCCATGTAGGTAATTGGCAAAGAGCCTTCCAGGAAGAGGGAAACATGTCTATAAAATCACTGAGTTGAAAGCATGGTCTGTACATTAGAAGCAAAGCTAGAGGCACATGAACAGATGTTCAATGACACTAATCATTAAAGAAATGCAAATCAAAACCACAATGAGTTATTACCTCACTCTGGTCAGAATGGTCATTGTCAAAAAATCTGCAAACAATAAATGCTGCAGAGGATGTGAAGAAAAGGGAACCCACCCACACTGTTGGTAGGAATGTAAATTGATAAAACCACTAAGGATATCAATATGGAGGTTCCTTAAAAAATTAAAAGTAGAACTCCCATATGACCCAGCAATCCCACTTCTGGGCATATACCCAGAGAAAACCATCATTACAAAAGATACATGCACCCCATATTCATTGCAGCACTATTTATAATAGGCAGAGCATGGAAGCAACCTAAATGTACATCAACAGAGGAATGGATAAAGAAGATGTGGCAGATATATACAATGGAATATTACTCAGCTATAAAAAAAGGAAAGAAATGGTGTCATTTGTAGAGATGCAGATGGATCTAGAAACTGTCATACAGAGTGAAGTAAGTCAGAAAGAGAAAACCAAATATCATATATTAACACATATATATGCAGTCTAGAAAAATGGTACTGATAAACCTATCTGCAGGGCAGGAATAGAGACCCAGACACAGAGAACAAACATGGATGCCAAGTGGGGAGAAGGGCTTGGGATGAACTGTGAGACTGAGACTGAAATTGACATATATACACTACTGTATATAAACTAGATAACTAATGAGAACCTACTGTATAGCACAGGGAACTCTCCTCAATGCTCTGTGGTGACAAAGAGGGGATATATGTATATATGTGGCTGATTAACTTTGCCGTTCAGCAGAATCTAACACAACAGTGTTAAACAACCAAACTCAAATTAAAAAAGAAGAAGCAAAGCGAGAAGGCCAGAGCATCTGGAGCTGAGTTACAAGGAGAGAGGTAGGAAAAAAGGTAGGCTATGTAGGGAACAGATCATGTAGGGCTTTTGTATTTTCTTCTGCATGTAAAGCAAAGTTACTCCAGGATGACAGCTACTCCAAACCGTCTCTACTTACTCAATTTGTAAATTCCTTAAGGGCAACAATGTAGCTATATATGTACTCCATGTTTGGTCCATTGTCACCCATTTCTGAATAAAAACCACTGTTCAATAAGAATCATAAATTAGGATCATGGATTTCAGGCTTACCACAAAGCCAAAAATCATCTTGAACAGCTATACAGTTCTGCACATGAAGAGGTTAACGAACCATGTGTCCAATGACTGATTTGCTTTTAAGCCAGTCTCATAATCTGGTCTATGCTTAAATACTTCATTCAACAGAGAGCTCGTCATCCTCCAAAATATTTTATTAAAACTTTGGGTATTTATATTAGAAAGTTAAGTACTAGCTAAAAATCATGAATGTGCTCCAATGAATTTTAACCATTAAATGACTATATTCTTAGTTTCATAAATTAATGTTTTATATTTGAAGAATTAACATCACTAAACCAATTTCTTAAAGGTATGTCTATGTTTTTATTACCTATTTAATTGTTTCTTTTGATGTTTGTGAAAATCATTGCATAGATCTTGTAGCAGTCATAAACATTGTTCATGCTAGCTTCCAGCTTTCTACATTTGAGACATGTAATATGAATATACTTCCAAGTGTTCTCTAAGTGGGTAATATCATGTAACTGATATTAGCCAAAGAGTTTTGAGCTGAGGTAACACATATCGCTTTGTGTTCAAATACTTAATTGCTAGCCAAAGAAATTTCAGAACACTCTTTCCCTTTCCACAGTGACTGGAAATGTTTGTGATGGTGGCTGTTGTATCAGGCTGGGTCACTGAGTGACCACAATGAATAGATTGCTCTTGTTGACCCACAGTGTACATATTGTTTGAGAAAGAGTTCTAAAGAATAGCAAGTAGAGATAAGAAAGCCCTCCTCAGTGATTAATGCAAAGAAAAAGAGGAAAACAATAGAATGGGAAAGACTACAGATCTCTTCAAGAAAATTAGAGATACCAAGGGAACATTTCATGCAAAGATGGGCACAATAAAGGACAGAAATGGTATGGACCTAATGGAAGCAGAAGATATTAAGAAGAGGTGGCAAGAATACACAGAAGAACTATACAAAAATAATCTTCACGATCCAGATAACAATGATGGTGTGATCACTCACCTAAAGCCAGACATCCTGGAATGCAAAGTCAAGTGGGCCTTAGGAAGCAACACCACGAACAAAGCTTGTGGAGGTGATGGAATTCCAGTTGAGCTATTTCAAATCGTAAAAGATGATGCCATGAAAGTGCTGCACTCAATATGCCAGCAAACTTGGAAAACTCAGCAGTGGCCACAGGACTGGAAAAGGTCAGTTTTCATTCCAATCCCAAAGAAATGCAATGCCAAAGATGTTCAAACTACCACACAATTGCACTCATCTCACATGCTAGCAAAGTAATGCTCAAAATTCTCCAAGCCAGGCTTCAACAGTTTGTGAACCATGAACTTCCAGATGTTCAAGCTGGATTTAGAAAAGGCAAAGGAACCAGAGATCAAATTGCCAGCATCTGTTGGATCATCAAAAAAGCAAGAGAGTTCCAGAAAAACAACTATTTCTGCTTTATTGACTATGCCAAAGACTTTGACTATGTGGATCACAACAAACTGTGGAAAATTCTTAAAAAGATGGGAATACTGGACCACCTGAACTGCCTCCTGAGAAATATGTATGCAGGTCAAGAAGCAACAGTTACAACTGGACATGAAACAACAGACTGGTTCGAAATAGGGAAAGGAGTACGTCAAGACAGTATATTGTCACCCTGCTTATTAAAATTATATGCAGAGTACATCATGTGAAATGCCAGACTGGATGATGCACATGCTGGAATCAAGATTGCTGGGAGAAATATCAGTAACCTCAGATATGCAGATGACACCACCCTTACAATAGAAAGCGAAGGGGAACTAAAGAGCCTCTTGATGAAAGTGAAAGAGAGGAGTGAAAAAAAACTGACTTAAAACAACATTTAGAAACCTAAGTTCATGGCATCCAGTCCCATCACTTCATGGCAAGTAGATGGGGAAACAACGGAAACAGTGACAGACTTCATTTTGGGGGACTCCAAAATCACTGCAGATGGTGACTGCAGCCATGAAATTAGAAACGCTTGCTCCTTGGAAGAAAAGCTATGACCAACCTAGACAGCATATTAAAAAACAGAGACATAACTTTGCCAACAGAGGTCTGTCTAATCAAAGCTATGGTTTTTCCAGTAGTTGTGTA
The DNA here is from genome assembly GCF_042477335.2 of Ovis canadensis. NCBI lineage: Eukaryota > Metazoa > Chordata > Mammalia > Artiodactyla > Bovidae > Ovis > Ovis canadensis. The sequence goes on from NC_091727.1 coordinate 33,312,561, forward strand.
TGGATATGAGAGTTGGACTATAAAGAAAGCTGAGTGCTGAAGAAATGATGCTTTTGAACTGTGGTGTTGGATAAGACTCTTGACAGTCCCTTGGACTGCAAGGAGATCCAACCAGTCCAACCCTAAAGGAAATCAGTCCTGAATATTCACTGGAAGGACTGATGCTGAAGCTGAAACTCCAATACTTTGGCCACCTGATGTGAAGAACTGACTACTTGGAAAAGACCCTGATGCTGAGAAAGACTGAAGCCAGGAGGAGAAGGGGATGACAGAGGATGTGATGGTTGGATGGCATCACTGACTTAATGGACACAAGTTTGAATAAGTTCTGGGAGTTGAGGAGGGACAGGGAAGTCTGGCATGCTGCAGTCCATGGGGTCACAGAGTCTGACACGACTGAGTGACTGAACTGAACTAAAGTTGTTTCCAGGTACTATGATTTGGTAACCTGATCTAAAATAACTAATAGAGATTACATTTAAAAAATATCAAGTAGCTGCTAAGACATTTCAACAGCAGTCCTTGGCCCACATATCATGATACATTAGTCCATCTCCAAACTAGAATCAGGTTATCCTAATAAGCAGCTTTAGTGGTTCCCAGTACATAGCAATTACCCAGTAACTCTTCACTGAAGGAATGAATGTAACTATTCATCTAACTATTCCCTGGCTGCTCAGCTAATAAAGAATCCACCTGCAATACAGGAGACCCCGGTTCAATTCCTGGGTCGGGAAGATCTCCTGGAGAAGGGATAGGCTACCCAATCCATTATTCTTGGGCTTTCATGGTGGCTCAGATGGTAAAGAACCTGCCTACAATGCGGCAGACCTGGGTTCGATGCTGGGGTTGTGAAGATCCCCTGGCAACCCATCCCTGGAGAATCCCATGGACAGAGGAGCCTGGTGGGCTACAGTCCATGGGGACTGCCTACCAATGCATGAGACACAAGAGATGAGGGTTCAATCCCTGGGTCAGGAAGATGCCCTGGAAAAGGAAGTGGCAACCCAATCCAGTATTCTTTCTGGGGAATTCCGTGGAGAGAGGAGCCTGCTGAGCTACAGTCCATGGCGTCAAAAAGAGTCGAATGTGATTTAGCAACTAAACAACAAATGTATAGTTGTATATGTATAAACATGCACATACATATACATATATATAATGTATAGAATATACAGTGTGTAAATATATTTCACTATTTGCAGCTTTCTCTTTTACCTAATCATAGACCAGGGCTATATTTGCAACATGGCAATAAATATACTGCTACATTATGGATTTTAAAAGTTTCCTAATACTGTATTAAATATATTTACCATAAACTTTACCAATCCCATACTGATGGATATTCAGGTCTTCCGTATAATAAAGGCCATATATGACAAGCCCATAGCTAAAATCATTCTCGGGTCTAAGATCAGGAAGAAGGTAAGGATGCCTACTATACCCACTGTTATTCAACAAGTACTAAAAGTCCTAGCCAGAACAACTAGGCTAGAAGAAGAAATAAAAGGCATTCAAATTGAAAAGAAGTAGTAAGACTGTCACCATTTTTACATTACATGATATTATACATAGAAAGCTCTAAAGACACCACCAAAAATATTGTTAGAACTAATACGTTCTATAAAGTTGCAGGATATGAAATCAATATATAAAAATCTGTTCCTTCTATACACTCAGAATGAACTAGCAGAAAGAAAAGTCAAGCAAACAATTCCACTTACAATTGCATCAAAAACTATAAAGTACCTAGGAATTAATTTATCTAAGAAGGTAAAAGACCTGTACACTAAAAACTGTAAGACATTAACGAAAGAAATTTAAGAAGACATTAAAAAATGGAAAGATATACCATTTTTGTGAACTGGAAGAATTAACACTGTTAAAATGTCCAAGCTACCCAAAGTCATCGACAGATTCAAAGCAATCCCTATTAAAAACTCCAATGGCAATTTTCACAGAGATAGAACAAGCAATCCTAAAATTTGTATAGATCCATAAAGTTTCATTCTTCAAAAAGTGATTAACTATAGTTGACCCTCAAACAACACAAGTTTTAACTGCACAGGTCAATTATATGCACATTTTTATTTTTTCCAAATTTAAATACTACACTGCTACATGATCCATGGTTGGTTGAATCCACGGATGTGAAAAGGCAGATATGTAAGAACTGTGGATACAAAGGTCCAACTATAAATTATACATTTATTTTTTAACATGGGAAGGGCTGTGCTTCTAAACCCTTCATTGTTTAAGTCATCTGTATTTCTTACGTGCATTACTGCATTCATCAGATTATCACCCTTAGATAAATTTCTAGAGGTAAACAGGACTCATATTTTACATATTTAAAACATTATTTATTAAAAAGTTATACTCCAGAAAAACAACATCAGTTTATTCTGTTATAAAACCTTCATAACTCATGAGATTTCCTGTTCCCTTACACTCTGGAAAATTATGGACATAATCACCTTTCTCACCCGCCTATCTGATAGGTAAAAATGTCCACATTTTTAAAAACCATGTCTTTCATTGCTAGTTAGGTAGACTGTCTTTTCATATACTGATATGTTTATTTTTTTTCTTTTGTCATTTCTTGGATCATGATCTTTATGAATTTTCCTACTGATATGTTTTGCTTTTTCTTATTGATTTACTACTTTTATCTATATGTGAAAGCTATTAAAATGATGTACAAGTGTTATAAATAACTTCCTAACTCACTGACTTTCTATATTCTCTATGATTTTTCATGTATAAATTCTAACCAATACATGATACAACAAGAACGGCCTTACTAAATACCTTCACTCCTTCAATAAATAACTACTATAATCATAGAATGTGAAGCAACAGAAATAGTAAAAACTTAAAAAGCTTAATAAATATTTTCTTTCACATTCATTCTAGCTTCTAGGATCAACTGGGCAATGAGCAATTAGTAAATTCATGGTAATACTACAGTGCTTCCAGCATACTTGTTACTGAACTATTTGAGGACCAAGTAGTTAAAAAGCCTTTAATTGCCTGGTTCACATGAAAATTAAATGATGAAATAGAAGTAGAGAAATCCATGGGCACATCTTATTTCTAATTCCATTAATGATCCAAAATTCCTCTTGAAATGACTTTTTGAGGTATTATAAAGTAAATTTTAATGTTTCAGAAAGGGAACTACATATCTCAGGAAGCAGATAATTGCCACTGGATTTAGCAATCTGACCCACAGTATAGAATTTTCTAATTAAAGCCCTCTTTTTATAATGCTAATCTTTCAGCCAAAAGTTTCCTTGGGACATGTTATAATGAAGATAAAATGTACTAAGATTTTAAATGAACCAGAGATCCCAGAGAAACCTAATAAACACATTCATAAATGTTCACTGTAAGTAAATTTTATTGTGAAGTGTTCCTATTTTTAAATGTACCATCATAGGCAACATTATACCATGAATAATTGAACTAACACAAATAGTTAAAATGCTAATCTTTCAAATCTGGATTTGATATACATAAAAGAGCCACATGACTTTCTGTAACTCAATAGCAGGCGGATGATCTGGAAATAAAATCACATAAAAATACTGTCAATTAATTCTCAATCATTTCAAAGATGATTTCTTTCTCCAAGAGTTTAATTTATCATATTTCCATAGTTTTAAAAAAATGTCTGCATTCTTATTGCAAGTTTTCCATGACTCAAAATACTTTATGTACTTACTAACTTCATGCTACTTTCACAGTTATTCTACATTACTATCAAATAAGATATTCCTTCAAAAGAATTTATCTTTTACTTTACATATGCAAGATTAAGCAAGTTCCAGTTTAAAATAAAACATTTTCCAGTAGCTGTGGACCCCATGACACTGAATGTATCACTGTTTACCACACATTTACTTAGGTTGCCTTGCAAGTTCAGTTCATTTATGTTGATTAACTTAGCATCATTTAATTTTGGTGCTGATATTATTTATAGGTAAAGACCACAAACTAATATGTAATGATATGTTCTGGTGGATTTTATGGTAGGAGTCATAATTACATATGGGTATCCATTTTAAGAAATATATACATAAAAAACAAGGTTACAACCAAGGTTATTATTTATTTTAATTTTGACATTACATTTTGAGTGTGGTTTCATTAAAAGGTAGGGTTAAAACGTTTAAGGAATATTTCCTAAAATATTACATGAAGAATAGATTGTTATATACAATCAATGAAAAACAGGAAATCATATTGTTTAATGAAGGTAGAAACTAGAGACTGTTCTAGAGAAAATGGTAAAGTGAGATGAACTTGAATATTTTAAGATATTTAAAACCCTAGAACAGAAATCACATTCGGCATATTTCAAGATACCATGTGCTAGTCTGAACAATTTAACAGTTTTTTCACCTATAATACCTTCAGGACTTCAGCTTTTTTCATCTATAATACCTTACAAATTACATAACATAAATTCTTCCCAGGCGAATTTGAAATTTCATTCACTTAGGATGGAAAGCAACTGATTGATCTCCACGGCAGAACTTAAACTCTATGATAACCATAGACAAAACCACTCTCAAACTTCTTAATCAGGAATCTGAATAACTTCAAATATAATTTGAAGATCTGTACAAACTTACTTAAACTGAGTACAGTCACCAATAAGTAAACTACCCATTGCTGAACACCTATTAGGCAGCATGCTAGCTCTTTTTCTCAGTTGAGCACCATCTCTCATAAGAATCCTGTAAATTGTGGCAGACTGCATTTTTCAACATGAGTACAACAAGATTTCTCATTCGACCAAACTCCTCTTACAATGTAAAAATCACACATCCCCATCAAGAGTTGGGTCTGTGTTCCCTCCCCTTGAATATGGGTAGATCTGTGACCATGGAACAAATGACACCATGTGACTTCCAAGAATAAGCTACAAAAGGCAATACAGCTTCTGCTTGGTACTCTTTGGATCACTTGCTCTTGGAACCTAGCCAGCATTTTTTGAGAGAACACAAATTACATGGGAAGAAGGGCCATAGGTAAGTCCAACCAACTGCCCTGGGTAGAGTTCCAACAGAGCCACCAGACATGTGAATTAAGAAGCCTTTGAGATGACTCCAGCCTCTGTTACTGTCTTGTTGCAACTGCATCAGTTCAGTTCAGTTCAGTTGCTCAGTTGTGTCCGACTCTTTGCGACCCCATAAACCGCAGCATGCCAGGCCTCCCTGTCCATCACCAACTCCCGGAGTCCACCCAAATCCATGTCCATTGAGTCAGTGATGCCATCCAACCATCTCATCCTCTGTAGTCCCCTTCTCCTCCTGCCCTCAATCTTTCCCAGCATTAGGGACTTTTCCAATGAGTCAGCTCTTCACATCAGGTGGCCAAAGTATTGGAGTTTCAGCTTCAACATCAGTCCTTCCAATGAACACCCAGGACTGATCTCCTTTAGGATGGACTGGTTGGATCTCCTTGCAGTCCAAGGGACTCTCAAGAGTCTTCTCCAACACTTCAAAAGCATCAGTTCTTCGGTGTTCAGCTTTCTTTATAGTCCAACTCTCACATCCATACATGACCACTGGAAAAACCATAGCCTTGACTAGACGGACCTTTGTGGACAAAGTAATGTCTCTGCTTTTTAACATTGCTATCTAGGTTGGTCATAACTTCCAAGGAGTAAACGTCTTTCAATTTCATGGCTGCAGTCACCATCTGCAGTGATTGAGAATTCCCAAATCCAGTTAACCCCCAGAAGAATGAGAGATAATGACAAAAAATGACTGCTATTTTTATATGCTCTTACAACTCTGAGGTGATTTGCTACATGGCATAGATAACTACAGAGCAAGATATGCATGACTATACTTTACAGGTGAGTGAGGAGAAGAACATGTGTAGCACAGAGCAGGTAAGAAGATGAATCAGAATTTTACACATATACTTATGACATCATGCTTCCTCAAAGCTTTATTTCATTTGCAAAAAGAGTTTTGAAAAACATGTTTGGCATTAACATTCTTTGTGTGTGTGTTAGTCACTCAGTCATGTCCAAACCTTTGTGACCCCATGGATTACAGCCCACCAGGCTTCTCTGTCCATGGAATTCTCCAGGCAAGAATACTGGAGTAGGTTGCCATTTCCATCTCCAGGGGATCTTCCTGATGCAGGGATTGAACGTGGGTCTGCTGCATTGCAGGCAGACTCTTTACAGACGGAGTCACAGGGAAGACTCACTTGAAAGTCATTCAGTCATGTCTGACTCCTTGAGACCCCATGGACTATACAGTCCATGGAATTCTCCAGGCCAGAATACTTGAGTGGGCCTTTTCCTTCTCCAGAGGATCTTCCTAACCCAGGGATCGAACCCAGGTCTCCTGCATTGCAGGTGGATTCTTTACCAGCTGAGCCACAAGGGAAGCCCAGGAATACTGGAGAGGGTAGCCTATCCCTTCTCTTAATATTCTTTAAGAGGCAGAAAATAACTAAAGGAGCCATACTACTCCAGTCTTTATGCAGAAATCTGAAAAAAATTCTATTAATGATTCCAGATAAGCCATGTGCCTTTGTAAAAAAAATTATTATATAAACAGATTAGCTTGGTTCCATCCAATAATTATTTCAAACTTTGTAAAGTCACTAGGCACACAAAACGTAATGAATATGAAATAAATGGGAACTTTCAGACACCCTTGTTTTGCAGAATCTTGTTTTACTCCAGTTTTTTTTTTTTAAATCATCTACAGTTACACCTGGAACTATCTCTGGTATCAAAAGAGAGATGGGAAAAGTCCATTTCCAGCACATGGTTAAACTATCATCTTCCCCAGAAAGTCCAGTGATCTTTGCCAAAAGTAAAAAAAAAAATGGAATTTTATTGTACATTTTTGGATTTAGATTATTTTTAAGTTTAAATCATAACTTATAAATATTGAAGGGAAGTTGGGAAGTTTACCTCCATTGTTAGAAACATTTCTTCATCCTTAAACAATTATGAAGTGCCTATTGTGTAAAAGAGTGAGTGAAGGCTGTTTTTGTACATATAGTGTACTAAGTATTTTAGCCACCATATAAAGCAGAAACCATCCCTATTTTAGAGATGAGAAAATCGAGTCATAGACAGAAAATGATATATCAAGTCCCACAGAGAGATATTAAAATAGTAGAGTTGGAGTTTTAAGGAGATTGACTTCTTCTTGCCTTCCACTTCTCAGCTGAAGAGAAGGTTCAACTGATACTTTCATCTAGAGAATACTCCTTTAACCCTAAGAGTTCCATTTTAAAAAAATTCAGCTTTTATTTCTTCACTTCACAGTGTCATTTTCATTTGATTTAAAAAAATATTTTGGTCTCCTTTCCCATTTTTAAATTAAGCTTCATGAAAGCATTTCCATGTTGTTCTCAGAAAGACTTTCAGGAACTAGAAGAATTCTAGTATATAGTCTTAGCTCAATTACATAATCACTGAGCAGATTAATAAAATCTATACATATAGCTGATACACTTTGCTGTACAGGAGAAACTAACATAGTATTGTAAAGCAGTTATACTCTAATAATAAAATTTTAAAAAATAAAATAAACTGTATATTTAATTTTAGGATGTCTGATCAAAAATCTGACTCTAAATATAAGAATTTTGTGTACCAGAAACTGAAAAACTAAAAAAACAGTCCATATGGTATAACTTAGCCAGGTGGATTTCTTTGTCCCTTTTCCTATTTTGCAGGTGGGTTTATTTTTCCCTTTTTCTATTTTATAGATTAAAAAAATGGAAGGGTAAGACTGTATCTGTTCAAAGTCATATTATTATCTATATTCTTTCTGAGGTTCCCTCTGGTTTCAGAATTCTGCTTGGAAATTTTCAGCGCACCAATCTTTAGAGCCGAGCTCAAACCTGACAATTCTCTTTCTAGGTCACTTGCTCAGTCACATCAGAAAGTATAAAAGCTTCTACGAAGCAGATCAATAGTGCTTTTAATCTAAGGAGAGCTCCCCACTGGCTGGCTTTGCACCCTCTGTTTGCCAATTCTTCTGCACCATCTGCATTCAGTCTGAGGGACACGTTGTGTTGGGAGGGGCCAGTGACAGAGACAGAACGAAGGATCCCTGCCCCTACCTCCTCCCGACAGGAACACTGGGTCTAAAATCATCTACAAGTACTTTTTCTGCTTTAGAAGGAAGCAATACTATATTCCACTTTGCATGGTTCCAAGACTATTTCTCAGCAACCTTAGAACTAGAAAGTACATCCTTTACCTTAGAATTCTGTATATTACCTCAGGAAATTGCCAAACTCTACACCGGTTTTGATTCAGAAGTTTATTTATGAATCAATTTGGAACCTAGATTCTATCCTCCCATAGAAGAACTGATAAAAATCTAATAGGGTCCTCAGATCAAACCACAAAATTTCATTTAACACCTGATGTGTTTAAGGGAGTAATCATGATACTGGCACCAGTTTTGAGAACCTACATGGTGCTTATACTCTGGAAGGTTCTTTATACACTTCAATTTACTTAATCCTCCTAACAGCTCTATGAGTTAGAGATAACTATGATATCATGACAGGTACGGGGAACTGCGGCCCAGAAAGGGCAAGAAACTCTGTGAAGACCACACAGCTAGGAAGCAGCAGAGCTGGAACATAACACTAAGCCTCTCTGATGCCAGACTTTGGGCTCTCTCCTCTGTACTCAACTAGCATTCAATACTTCTCAAGAAGTGATGCTCCTGTGGGTAGATGTGGTTCCATCTTGACTACGTCCCTGCTTTTGGAGTATCAAATGCATATTGTTATCTGAACTACTTCTCTACTTCCTAAGTGAACCTGCTTTGGTTCAGGAATCATCCTATTCCATCGGACTATGATTCTAGGATGGCTGACTTTTGATTGGTTTCAGTCAGTCATGGTGAAGTGAAGTCGCTCAGTCGTGTCCAACTCTTTGTGACCCCATGGACTGTAGCCTACCAGGCTCCTCTGTCCATGGGCTTTTCCAGGCAAGAGTACTGGAGTGGGCTGCCATTTCCTTCTCCAGGATATCTCCCCAACCCAGGGATTGAACCCAGGTCTCCTGCATTGTAGGCAGACGCTTTACTGTCTGAGCCACCAGAGAACTGGTTTAAGCATCAGGATGTGAGATAATCCAAGATAATCCAATCAAATACAAGAAAAATATCCTGGGCAGTTTCTTGAAAATGCTTATTCTTAGAGGAGGCATACATTTAGATTATGATAAACAAGGAATAATCAATAAATGGTTTCAACAACTGGGCAGCTTTTAGGGGAAAAATTATTAGAATTGTTTTTTATCCAATTTGCACCAGTTTTAGTAGGATCAAAGTTTTAAAAAGAGAACTAGAAGAAACCATGGGAGAATCTTTCTGAAGTGCCCTTTCAATAGCAGTCATCTATAAATATGACCTCCCCCTGCTGACAAAAAGTCATCAAATACAAGATAAAAGAATTTCAAACAACATAAAATAATAACATTTCAAATGGGAGAAAAAATCACAAGTTTAAAAGACAAAGAGCAACCTGAAAATTATTTGAATTCTATGTCACCAAAAAAATGGTTAATGCATTTATTATATAAATAATTCCCACAAACTGGTAAGAAAAAATTCTACTCCAACTGACAAAATTGATAAACATGAAAATCTCCGAAATAAATAAATCCTACTTGTTCTTCAGTTCAGTTCGTTCAGTCGCTCAGTCGTGTCCGACTCTTTGCGACCCCATGAATCGTAGCACGCCAGGCCTCCCTGTCCATCACCAACTCCCGGAATTCACTCAGACTCACGGCCATCGAGTCAGTGATGCCATCCAGCCATCTCATCCTCTGTCGTCCCCTTCTCCTCCTGCCCCCAATCCCTCCCAGCATCAGAGTCTTTTGCAGTGAGTCAACTCTTTGCATGAGGTGGCCAAAGTACTGGAGTTTCTTAAGCACATGTAAAGATATTCCGTCTCTCTCACAGTAAGAAAACTGCAAATACTTGAAATTTCACATAGACATAAACACACGTGTATAAGGGATGGCAAGGATGTGAACAGTTAATTTTAATTAATTTTAACCTTTTTATTTTTAAATCATGTTCAGGCATATTCTATAGCAAAAACAAGTTAAATAACATTGATATATAGAACTTTTGCTGAGACTACTTCCTTCAACTTATCTTTCAAGTTCTGAAATATGCCATTTAGTGTAAGGCCAGTCATTATTATAGAGAATGTTTGTGTAGATGTGAGAGGTAAGAAGATTGATACCTATTCACTATCAACTACAAATTGGCACTTACCAAGAACAATGCCAACTGAATAACAAAGGCGTTTGCCATCTACCTCTATGGAGATTGAACCCCATGCTGCTATAGCTGGTGACCTTCAACAACCTCTGAGGGAGTTCAGGGTGGAGTGAGGCACTCTGTGCTCCAGGGAATCTGGTAGGACAGGTATTTAGATGGTTGGATATTTTTAGGAACAGATCTTATGATCTCAATCCTTGCATCTCCTCATAGCTCTAGAGAAACACTAAACCCCTTCATGGTGTTATCAAATCCTCATGACTAACAAAAATCCTTTTGTAAATTGAGTGCTTCATGGTACTGAACTCCCCCTTTACCAAAACCTTATATATTGACTTTCCCCCACTGCCATTTTGGAGCAGTCTCTCAGAATTATCTGAGATGCTGCCTCCTGGGCTGCAGTCCTCATTTTGCCCCGATTAAAACTTAACTCACAACTCTCAAGTTGTACATCTTTTATTAGTGGACATCACCTATGAAACAGAGAAAGAGCAATGGATAAGAAGGAGGAGGAGGAAATAAAATGACTGAACTGTATAATTTAAAGATACACCCTAAGGAAGATCTGGAAGCAAGGGGGAGTGTGTGAAGGAAGACAGTTACAGATAAGATTGACAAGACTTGGCAGATTAGATAAAGTTGAAATCCACACTTAACAGACAGGAAGGAAAAGATACTAGGAATAATCCACAGAAAGTGAAAGTGAAAGTGAAGTCACTCGGTGTCCAACTTTTTGCAACCCCATGGATTGTAGCCTACCAGGTTCCTCAGTCCATGGTATTTTCCAGGCAAGAGTCCTGGAGTGGGTTGCCATTTCCTTCTCCAGGGGAATCTTCAGAACTGGGTAGAAATTAAGAACCAAGTAGGCATGAAGAAGTTCAGGGAGGAGTCATATATGGCTAGATAGGCTCAAGACCTGATGAGAATAAATATCCAGAGACCACTGGCCCCATGAGCCAAGATGAGGTCAGGCTTAAATACACTGAACTTGAGATTATGGTAAGACATCCACGCATGGAAACTACTAGTCAATAGGTGAAAATTGTAGAACTGAACCATTTCAAGGGAAGGACCACCACCCTGAGAAGCATGAATTGTGTCTAAACAGACACAAACATTGAGGGCATGAACACGCTTTGCGTGTTGGTCACTTCTTATTTCTTCTAGTTTGTGGCCATCCAAATGTCATTTTTGAACTGTGGTGTTGGAGAAGACTCTTGAGAGTCCCTTGGACTGCAAGGAGATCCAACCAGTCCATTCTGAAGGAGATCAGCCCTGGGATTTCTTTGGAAGGAATGATGCTAAAGCTGAAACTCCAGTACTTTGGCCACCTCATGCGAAGAGTTGACTCATTGGAAAAGACTCTGATGCTGGGAGGGATTGGGGGCAGGAGGAGAAGGGGACGACAGAGGATGAGATGGCTGGATGGCATCATGGACTCGATGGCCGTGAGTCTGAGTGAACTCCGGGAGTTGGTGATGGACAGGGAGGCCTGGCGTGCTGCGATTCATGGGGTCGCAAAGAGTCGGTCATGACTGAGCAACTGAACTGAAATGTCATTTTTAGTTCTAAAGTATTTTCTACTTTTTCTCCACCTAACCATATACTTTATAAAGATAGATCAAAACTATGTAAAGGTAACTCTTTTCTTAATTTTAACTTTAATTATTTTGAAGAGACCCACAGGTATGTTTTTTTTTCTATTTTCCCCTTTGTTATTAGAAGAGCCAATTTTATTGTTCATGTATAATTACTACTTTTGCAACATTTTACATATTTTTATAATATGGAGGCTGATTCTCTGCAGTGTTTCTATATGTTCTCCAGTTAATATCTCTATTTTAAATGTTCAACTGCTTATTTCACAAGTGGACACATAATTATTTACCTGTCCTATTGGTGACAGGCAGACTGCCAGGAGGTGGACAGCTATTGTTCATCAGGCAAAGAGGAGGAAGAGAAAGATGTCTTTTTCTTCCCAAATGCTTTCTGCATTTATAAATATTAGAAGGCTGACAATAATGATGATGAAAAAGGAAAAGATCCCTGGCTGATCTGGCTGGGGGGTTCAAAGTGCAAAACCTCAAGACTCTACTGGAAGTGATGATATCTGCTTTGAGTCCCAGTTCTGCCAGTTACTCACTGCTTTCACAAACCCTTCATTCCATTAAAATTTCTCCTATATTAAAATGAGTCCAATAAGATCATTGCAAAGGTTTATTGTAATGGTCAAATGAGATGTGTATTCAAAAGGGTTTCCAAAACTGCAAATATTAGATACAGAAGAGAGGTGCTTTTTTGCTCTGGCAAGATTGATAGGGATGTAATTCTTTTTTATTAATATAAAATTATAAGAATATAGGTAAAATATGAGCTTCCCAGGTCGTGGTAGTGGTAAAGAACCCACCTGCTAATGCAGGAGACATAAGAGATATGGGTTCAATTCCTGGGTTGGGAAGTTCCCCAGGAGGAGGGATGGCAGTTTTCTCGCCTGGAGAATCCTATGGAAAGAGGAGCCTGGTGGGCTACAGTCCATGAGGCCACAAAGAGTTGGACACAACTGAAGTGACTTAGCATGCATGCATGCCTGCCATGGGTGACTTTCCAAAGCCTGATTCCTTTACTTTGTGAGCTTATTAGAGAGCAGAAGACATTGTTTGGGGGAACTCAAAGTGTTTATTAAATCAACATGGGTATCTGTGCCCTAAGTTATGCAAGGAACACAAAGATCTGCCTTTATAGGCAGAAACACAGGTATGTCCTTCTTTCTATTTTTTCCTACCATGTTGCTTCCAGCATAATGGTAGTTTCAACAATGCCTCCAGAAGGATGAGGCTCATGTGCAATCAACAAAGGAAGAAGGGAACCACTTGAGACCTCAGGGTACCTTGGAAGAGCCATGCAATACCAATCCCATTGTTAGCTTATGGGTAATGGATGCCCTTCTAAGGTTTGTATCCCGAGGTATTAGACAGCAGCAGCCAGAGAAACACTCCCTCAGCGATGTCCATGTCCTAATCCCTAGAACATGTGGATGTGTTACATTACATGGCAATGAAGAACTAAGGTGGTAGATGAAATTGTTTGCTGATCAGCTAGCCTTAAGATAGGTCCCTATATAATCCAGGTGGGCCCCATGGATTTAGAAGTCCTATAAAGTAGGAGAGAGAGGCAGAAGAGTAGGTCAAAATGATGTGATAAGAGTAAAGACTCAACTTGCCCTTGTTATCTTTGAAGATGGAAGGGGCCATGGACCAGGGAAGGCGAGGAGCCTTTCAGTTCAGTTCAGTTCAGTCGCTTAGTCGTGTCCGACTCTTTGCAACCCCATGAATCGCAGCACACCAGGCATCCCTGTCCATCACCAACTCCTGGAGTTCACTCAGACTCACGTCCATCGAGACTGTGATGCCATCCAGCCATCTCATCCTCGGTCGTCCCCTTCTCCTCCTGCCCCCAATCCCTCCCAGCATCAGAGTCTTTTCCAATGAGTCAACTCTTCGCATGAGGTGGCCAAAGTACTGGAGTTTCAGCTTTAGCATCATTCCTTCCAAAGAAATGCCAGGGTTGATCTCCTTCAGAATGGACTGGTTGGATCTCCTTGTAGTCCAAGGGACTCTCAAGAGTCTTCTCCAACACCACAGTTCAAACGCATCAATTCTTCGGTGCTCAGCCTTCTTCACAGACCAACTATCACATCCATACATGACCACAGGAAAAACCATAGCCTTGACTAGACAGACCTTAATCGGCAAACTAATGTCTCTGCTTTTGAATATACTATCTAAGGTGGTCATAACTTTTCTTCCAAAGAGTAAGCGTCATTTAATTTCATGGCTGCAGTCACTATCTGCAGTGATTCTGGAGCCCAAAAAAATAAAGTCTGACACTGTTTCTACTATTTCCCCATCTATTTCCCATGAAGCGATGGGACCAAATGCCATGATCTTCGTTTTCTGAATGTTGAGCTTTAAGCCAACTTTTTCACTCTCCTCTTTCACTTTCATCAAGAGGCTTTTTAGTTCCTCTTCACTTTCTGTCATAAGGGTGGTGTCATCTGCATATCTGAGGTTATTGATATTTCTCCCGGCAATCTTGATTCCAGCTTGTGTTTCTTCCAGTCCAGCATTTCTCATGTTGTACTCTGAATAGAAGTTAAATAAGCAGGGTGACAATATACAGCCTTGACGTACTCCTTTTCCTATTTGGAACCAGTCTGTTGTTCCATGTCCAGTTCTCACTGTTGCTTCCTGACCTGCATACAGATTTCTCAAGAGGCAGGTCAGGTGGCCTGGTATTCCAATCTCTTTCAGAATTTTCCACAGTTTATTGTGATCCACACAGTCAAAGGCTTTGGCATAGTCAATAAAGCAGAAATAGATGTTTTTCTGGGACTCTCTTGCTTTTTCAATGATCCAGCAGATGTTGGCAATTTGATCTCTGGTTCCTCTGCCTTTTCTAAAACCAGCTTGAACATCAGGAAGTTCACAATTCACGTATTGCTGAAGCCTGGCTTGGAGAATTTTGAGCATTACTTTACTAGCATGTGAGATGAGTGCAATTGTGTGGTAGTTTGAGCATTCTTTTGCATTGCCTTTCTTTGGAATTGGAATGAAAACTGACCTTTTCCAGTCCTGTGGCCACTGCTGAGTTTTCCCAATTTGCTGGCATATTGAGTGCAGCACTTTCACAGCATCGTCTTTCAGGATTGGAAACAGCTCAACTGGAATTCCATCACCTCCATTAGTTTTGTTCGTAGTGATGCTTTCTAAGGCCCACTTGATTTCACATTTCAAGATGTCTGGCTCTAGATTATAGATGCGTGATCACATCATCATGATTATCTGGGTCTTGAAGATCTTTTTTGTACAGTTCTTCTATGTATTCTTGCCACCTCTTCTTAATATCTTCTGCTTCTGTTAGGTCCAGACCATTTCTGTCCTTTATCGAGCCCATCTTTGCATGAAATGTTCCCTTGGTATCTCTAATTTTCTTGAAGAGATCTCTAGTCTTTCCCATTCTGTTGTTGTCCTCTATTTCTTTGCATTGATCGCTGAAGAAGGCTTTCTTATCTCTTCTTGCTATTCTTTGGAACTCTGCATTCAGATGCTTATATCTTTCCTTTTCTCCTTTGCTTTTCATCTCTCTTCTTTTCATAGCTATTTGTAAGGCCTCCCCAGACAGCCATTTTGCTTTTTTGCATTTCTTTTCCATGGGGATGGTCTTGATCCCTGTCTCCTGTACAATGTCACAAACCTCATTCCATAGTTCATCAGGCACTCTATCTATCAGATCTAGACCCTTAAACCTATTTCTCACTTCCTCTGTATAATCATAAGGGATTTGATTTAGGTCATACCTGAATGGTCTAGCAGTTTTCTGGAAAAGACAAGGAAATGGTATGTCCCTTAGAGCCTGCAGAAGGAAGGCAGTCCCACTGACAGCTTTTTTAGGCCAGTGAGACCCAGGATGAACTTCTACACCATAAGATAATGTGTGTGTGTCTGCATGCTTAGTCACTCAGACATGTCTAACTCTTTGTGACCTCATGGACTGTAGCCCACCAGGCTCCTCTGTCCATGGGATTCTCCAGGCAAGAATATTGTAAGTGGTTGCCATTCTCTTCTCCAGGATATCTTCCTGACACAGCGATCAAACATGTGTCTCCTGGATTGCAGGCAGATTCTGTACTAACTGAGCCACCAGGGAAGCCCCATAATACAATAAATTAAATAAATTTGCACTGTTTTAAACCACTAAATTTGTTATTATTCATGACAGTCACAAGAGGAAACTAATATATAGATTCATAATCAGTCAAGAGTGGCTTCATCCAGATTGGAAAAGAAGTAAAACTCTGTTTACAGATGATATGATCCTCTACATAGAAAACTCTAAAGACACCACCAGAAAATTACTAGAGCTAATAAGTGAATATAGTAAAGTTGTAGGATATAAAATTAATACACAGAAATCTGTTGCATTCCGGTACACTAACAATGAGAAAACAGAAAGAAAATTAAGGAAAGCATCTCATTAACCATTACAAAGAAAAGAATAAAATACTTAGGAATAAATTTACCTAAAGAAATGAAAGACCTATATTTAGAAAACTATAAAACACTGATGAAAGAAATCAAAGATGACACAAATAGGTGGAGAAATATACCATGTTCATGGATTGGTGAAATGATTGGTGAAATCATTATAGTGAAAATGAATATATCATCTATAAATTGAATGCAATCCCTATCAAGCTACCAACAGTATTTTTCAGAGAACTAGAACAAATAACTTCACAATTTGTATGGAAACACAAAAAACCTCAAATAACCAAAGCAATCTTGAGAAAGAAGAATGGAACTGGAGGAATCAACCTACCTGACTTCAGGCTCTACTATAAAGCTACAGTCATCAAGACAGTATGGTACTGGCACAAAGACAGAAATATAGATCAATGGAACAAAATAGAAAGCCCAGAGATAAATCCACACACCTATGGATACCTTATCTTTGACAAAGGAGGCAAGAATATACAATGGAGAAAAGACAATCTCCATAACATGTGGTGCTGGGAAAACTGGTCAACCACCTGTAAAAGAATAAAACTAGAACACTTTCTAACACCATACACAAAAATAAGCTCAAAATGGATCAAAGATCTAAATGTAAGACTAGAAACCATAAAACTCTTAGAGGAAAACATAGGCAGGAAACTCTCTGACGTAAATCACAGCAGGATCCTCTATGACCCACTTCCCAGAGTAATGGAAATAAAAGCAAAAATAAACAAATGGGACCTAATTAAACTTAAAATCTTTTGCACAATGAAGGAAACTATAAGCAAGGTGAAAAGGCAACCTTTAGAATGGGAGAAAATAATAGCAAGCAAAACAAGTGACAAAGAATTAATCTCCAAAATATACAAGTAGCTCATGCAACTCAATACCAAAATAATAAACGACCCAATTAAAAAATAGGCCAAAGAACTAAACAGGCATTTTTCCAAAGAAGACATACAGATGGCTAACAAATACATGAAAAGATGCTTAACATCACTCATTATCAGAGAAATGCAAATCAAAACCCCAATGAGGTACCATCTCCTGCCAGTCAGAATGGCTGACATCAAAAAGTCTACAAACAATAAATGCTGGAGAGAGTGTGGAGAAAAGGGAACCCTCTTACACTGTTGGTGGGAATCAAACTAGTACAGCCATTATGGAGAACAGTGTGGAGGTTCCTTAAAAAACTGGAAACAGAACTACCATATGACCCAGCAATCCCAGTGCTGTGCACACACACCAGGAAAACCAGAATTGAAAGAGACACATGTACCCCAATGTTCATTGCAGAACTGTTTACAATAGCCAGGACATGGATGCAACCCAGATGTCCATCAGCAGATGAATGGATAAAAAAGCTGTGGAACATATACACAATGGAATATTACTCAGCTGTAAAAAAGAACCCATTCGAGTCGGTTCTAATGAGGTGGATTAAACTGGTTTTTCTGTTTTAATACACCAATACAGTATATTAACTGTATAAGAAAAAGAAACACCAATACAGTATATTAGCACATATATATGGAATTTAGGAAGACAGTAATTATGACCCTATGCAAGACAGCAAAAGAGACACATATGTAAAGAACAGACTTTTGAACTATGTGGGAGAAGGCAAGGGTGGGACAATTTGAGAGAATAGCATTGAAACGTGTATATTATCATATGTAAAATAGATGACCAGTGCAAGGTCAATGCATGAAGCAGGCCACTCAAAGCTGGTGCTCTGGGACAACTCAGAGGGGGTGGGGAAGGAGGTGGCAGGGGTGTTCAGGATGGGGGGACACGTACATCCGTGGCTGATTCATGTTGATGTATGGCAAAACCCACAATACTGTAACTTAGTTAGCCTCCAGTTAATATAGAAATTTAATTTAAAAAGTGGCTTCATATAAGAGATATAGATTTTTATCCACATGAACATAAATGATTCAGTATAGGTTTTGCAAGTGTTACAGTTCAGCTACTAGGCCCTAACTTTCATTCTCCCTTGAACCCACTCCAATCAGCAACACTTCCAAAAAAATGACACAATAATGAAATTGCTCTCATTAAAGCAAATATCAACCAGAGTGAGTGTATAACATATTGGCCAAAGTGGGATAGTTTAGAGAGTGAAGAGGTATTATTAGAAAAGCCATGTGATAACTGCTATATGTCAAGATTTCCCAGGGACCTTATTTCACTGACATTTCATAGGTTAATTTTTAATACTAATGTTACTTGAACTGATTAATCAGTAAAAATTAATCATATTAAACACTATTCTCTCCCTGAAACATTTTCTTCTCCTGGCTCTACAATACCACACGCTCCCCTCTTTCATGTCTTCTTTCTAGCAATCCTTTTTATCCCATTTGCTGATTCCACCTCCTCTCTAAGGTAATCTCATCTAGGTGACTTTTTTTCCCCTAGGTGATCTCAGCCAGTTCATTGGATTTACATGCTATCTATGTTGTTGATGACTTCCGAATGACTTATCCTCAACTCCTATCTTAGAACTCCAGGTTTATATACAAGTCTCATAAGCATCTCAATATTAACACATTCAATGTGATACACTGCATTAATAAAATTAAGGATAAAAATCATATGACCAATCTATCTTAATACAATTGACTCTGAAAAAATTCAATCTGAAAAAGATTCTGAAAGAATTCAATACCCGTTGAGTTGAAAAAAATTAGAAAAAGAATCTGAAAAAATTCTATCTCAATTTGAAAAAATTCAATACCCATTCATGATAAAAACACACCATAAGCTGGGGACAGAAGGAACTTATCTCAACACAATAAAGGACATACATGACAAGTCCACAGCTAAATATTTTCTCCCATTCTGTAGGCTACCTTTTCATTTTGTTGTTGGTTTCCTTTGTTGTATAGAAGCTTCGGTTTGGTGTAGCTCCACTTCTTTATTTTTGCTTTTGTTGCCTTTGGCTTTGGTGTCAGATCCAAAACATCATTAGTAATACCCACATCAAGAAGCTTACAAGCTTTGTTGTATTCTGGCAAGTTTATGGTTTCAGGTGTTATATTCAAGTCTTTTATCCATTTTGAGCTGATTTTTGTGTTTAGTGTAAGATAGTCTTCTTCATTCTTTTGCATGTATCTCATTTTCCAGTACCACTTACTGAAGAGACTATCCTTTCCACCCTGCATATTCTCATATCCTTTGTTATAAATTAATTGACCATACATGTATGGGTTTATTTCTGTTAAAGTATCCATATACTCAAAGCAGTCAAAAGAGTCAATGCAATCCCTATCCAAATTCCTATCACATTTTTCATGAAAATAGAACAAACAATTCTAAAATGTGTATGGAACCACAGAAGTCCCCAAATAGCCAAAGCAATCTTGAGAAAGAAGACTAAAGCTGAAGACATCAAGTTCTCTGATTTCAGTTTATATTACAAAACTATAATAATCAAAATAGTACTGGCATAAAAAAAAGACACAGAGATGGAACAGAAGAGAGAGACCCAAAATAATCTCAATCTCTGTCAAAATTCCAATTGCATTTTCAGAAAATTTGAGCAAATAATTCTCAATTTTTTTATGGAACAGTTAAGGTCAAAGCTATTTGAAAAACATATATTTGATAAGGGGTTAATATCCAAAATATATACAGAACTCATACAACTCAATAGCGAAAAAAAAAAAGAATCCAATTAAAATATAGGACAACACAGATAAACCTAGAGGACATCATGCTAAGTAAATTAGCTAGATACAGAAAAATAAATACTATATGATCATATTATCTCATTATACATTGATTTTTTTTTAAAAAGTAGTAGTAGTCAAACTCATAGAAACAGAGAGTTGAAGAGTGGTTCACCGGGGGCTGCAGGGAAAAAATCACAGGAGTTATTATTATTTTTTTTAATGGATACAGATCTTCCATTTTGCAAGATGAAAAGAATTCTGGAGATGGATGGTGGTGATGGTTAGATAATTTTATGAATGTATTCAAAACCACTGAATTGCACACTTAAAAATGGTTAACATGGTCACTTTTATGTTATTTGTATTTGACCACAAAAAAATATTGGGGGGAAAGAAAGAAAAAATAGTATCTTGCCTGGATTACTGCTATAGCATTCTAACTAGTCTCCTTGCTTCCATCCTTATTCTTTTAAGCCTCCTCTCCACAAAGCAGCCAAATTGAAATATCATGAGTTTATGTCACCCCTCCAATAGCTTCCTGCTGCTGCTGCTAAGTCGCTTCAGTCGTGTCCGACTCTGTGCAACCCCATAGACCAGCCCACCAGGCTCCCCCGTCCATGGGATTCTTCAGGCAAGAACACTGGAGTGGGTTGCCATTTCCTTCTCCAATGCATGAAAGTGAAAAGGGAAAGTGAAGTCGCTCAGTTGTGCCTGACTCTTAGCTACCCCATGGACTGCAGCCTACCAGGCTCCTTCGTCCATGGGATTTTCCAGGCAAGAGTACTGGAGTGGGGTGCCATTGCTTTCTCCAAATAGCTTTCTACCTCAATGGTAATAAAAATCTTTACTATTACTTATAAGGCCCTATGTGATCTGGTCCATTACTATGTCTCCAGCAATGTGCCCCTAATCCATGCCTTTCCTTGAATACTCCAAATATTCCCACGACTCAGGATTTTGTATTATTTGTGTTTCTTCCTTATGTGTTTATCTTCCCAAAGGCACCCATATGTCTTTCCAGTCTCTACTCAATATTTATTTTCTTAGTGAATCCTCTGACTACACACTGAAATTCTAACATTTTCCCACCATGTACTGCATATTCCACTGTCCTCTTTTATATTTTTACTTTTAGTATTTACTATTGTACTTCCTACTATATTTTACTTATTATATATTACTTTCATTTTATTTGAAATTTTATTGTACTTATACAGTTTATCTTGCTCACATTATGACTCTCCCATGAGCACATGCCCTCCATCAAGGCAGGAATTATTTTGTATATTTGTTTAATTATGTGTCATTTGGTCCTATAATAATACCTGCTACATAGGTGATTAATGCATAAGTGTAAAATTATGACATAAATGAATACTATTCAATGTGTGAGAATAATAATAGAGAAAATTCAGTGGCAGTGTAATTAACATGAACTTGGTATTAGATAAATTTGAACTTGAATCCAGGCCCTACCACTTATTGGTTAGGTCTTGAAATTTGGATTAAACTGACCAATTTGAAAAGAAGATATAAGTCATTCTAGGCTGAGAGATGGAGAGGGTGATGGCACCCCACTCCAGTACTCTTGCCTGGAAAATCCCATGGGCAGAGGAGCCTGGTAGGCTGCAGTCCATGGGGTCGCTAAGAGTCAGAAAAGACTGAGTGATTTCACTTTCCCTTTTCACTTTCATGCATTGGAGAAGGAAATGGCAACCCACTCCAGTGTTTTTGCCTGGAGAATCCCAGGGACGGGAGAGCCTGGTGGGCTGCCGTCTATGGGGTCGCACAGAGTCGGACACGACTGAAGCGACTTAGCAGCAGCTGCAGCAGCAGGCTGAGAGAACCATAAAAGCTAAGACACAAAATTGCTTCACACCATGCAGGAGAAAAGTGATTTCATTTGGTTGGAGTAAAGAAAACATAAAATAGATTAGTGTGAAACAAGCATGAAAATATAAATTATTAATAGATCATGGAATTTATTGATGAAATTTGGGAGAATGGAATTGTCAGAGAGGCCAAAAGAAGTGAAGAAAGTTTTGTGAATTGCATTATTAAAGCTGTTAATAAGAAAATCTAATCTGATTTAGAGGGGACTAAGCTAAAAAGAGTGATATTGATTGCAAAGCTATTTCTGTAATCTAGAAGACATGCAGTGAGAGCCTGAATCAGAGGGCACTTATATCGAGGGGAATATCGAGGGGACATAACTTAGTGAAGAAATACGTGAAGAAAGAATTGACAACACATGTCTCCTTACTGAATATCAGATCACTACAGACAAAAGAGTATGTCACATATTTAAGTCTCAAGAACTGCTGAATAACATCTTCATTTACATAACCAAAAGGACAATAAGCAGGTTTGTCAGCAATGAAACAAGGTCCATTTCAGGTTATCACAGGTTTGAGAAATCAGCGGACACCAAGATATAGATACATATCAAAGAGTTGGAAATGAGGCTGTAAATCAAGAGAGACTGGAAGTAGTGAAGACATAGATACAATGATCATAGGGGCAGAGAACAAGTCAAGAGACTAAATCATACTGACAAGAGACAATGTATACAAAAAAGGTCAAAGGATCTCACACCAGACACTTATGCTAAGGGAGTTGAAAGAGGAGTAAAGCCACATAAGGAAAGAGACACAGGACAGTTAGAGATGAAGAAGAAGCTGCTTAAGTCTAGAGGCTATAAGAAAAGTATTACAATGACAGTACAAAACCTGAGAGGTGATAGAAAGACACTGGATTTGGTGATGAAGTATAATTATTTGTTGAATAAACAAATGAATACATAAAGCATAGACTACAAAAAATGATCAGTGAAAGGGTCATAAAATAGTACATTCACAAGATAAAATGGAGTGGTGTGTCTGGAGAGAGGAGGTGTACACCTACAGGCGTTTTGGCTAGTGTGAGGTGCCTGGAAAAAGAGAGGAATGGAAAGCAAAAACAGATATTGGGGATTTGGGTTATTAGATTAGGAGTAGAATGAGAGGTATGATCAAAGTCATAAAAATAGAAATTCAGTGTAACTGTAAAAATGATGTCCTCCACTCAAGAATGGGTGGTAGTTAAGTGATACAATGAAGGAAAAGTTGGGGTTCACATCAGGTCCTATTTCTTCTTGGTAAATTATGAGAAAAACTGGTTTATAGGCAGAAATCCTGAGACAGGTCAGACTGCTTCACCTAAATACATTCACAAACTGCAATGACTATAAATCAAATTTTCTAAGTTGGGACAGAAGGGGATAATTAATGTTTCTAAGATATTGGAAACTCTTAAGATAATTTAGGAATTTTATGTTTCCTATAGAGAACAGTCACCACATGGCTCTCCCTTCCGTTATGGAAAACTTAATCCTTCCTTATAGACCACCAGGTAAACATTTGAATGAAGCCCTCTGATGGAATCCAATCTGGGCTGTCATTTGAAGTGGATCAGATACAACCTGCAGGAGGCAGTACAGGCTCGGCCCCTCTGAGAAACGCTTCAGAAAAATATTCTCAGTAAATAATACACAAACTTCTCAAATCTAACTACATGTAGCACCATTTTCTACTGTGGTTCCTTTAAAAATAGGCAGAATATATCACTGCTCAACTGATTCATGTTTCTTCTTTTCTAAAGGATAACAATAGGTTTATTTCAGTGGCATCTGTTAAATTAAAACAGATAAGTGAACTGTTGAATATTTTATGATATAGTACATATTTTGTAATATTTAGACAAAGGGAGAGTGAACAAATACCATCTAGCAAAATTAAGTCCATTTATAATTACTTCATTAAGGAGTCATACGTGAGCAATGCCTTAATGAGATGGTAATGAGGTAAAAATGTGCTGCCAGAGTAGGCACTGGAGAAAATCTTCTGGAAAAGGCAGCCCAATAAACTGAAAATAAGGGGGAAAATACTTCCCTCTTTGTCTTGCCTTACACTTCTTTAGTTTAGGAGGAACGGCACCTGTTTTTTAAGGCTTGGAATTTTCTTTTGGAGTATGGTGATTAAAAAAAAAAAAAAGCCTAAAGAGTCAGGGAGAGTCAGGAGGGTGCAAGAAGAGAAGAAAGAAAGGGTGGATATACTACAAATGGAGATAAAAAATAGTCCACTCTGAGAGTCATTATAAGGATTTTGCTAGTTCATATGATGTATACACATAGCATATAGTTAACAGTAATGTGTGGCAGAATTCTTTTCATTTACTGATTATGAAGAAACTGATGAAGTTATTTTGTTCAAGAATATACAATTGACCTTTGTGAAAATGTGGATGGGAATCTAATTAAAGATGAAGCTGAGTCACATAAACACTCTCATTCATCTCCTTTGTTCAACTTGGCAAGAAAACCAGCCAAGGATAAAGGGCATCAGGATGCCCTGAAATATGTTCCCTTGGGGAAATCTTTCGGTCTTAAAAAACTTTCAACCTCACGCATCAATTAACTGCTCCAAATAAATCACAAATTAAATACAACCACTATCTTAACAAAACTGATGAGTCTCCAATGAGATCAAGACAATAATTTCTAAATCCCCATTCACAGTGCTGTATTTACCAAAGTCATTTCTGCAAGAACTTTTCAAATTGTTCTTCTAAGCAAAATATATGCTATTTTCTCTTAAAAGGAAGTTTTATCAAATCCAGCAATTCTAGCACACTTCATTTCCATGCTCTAACATGTAGAGGCTATAGCTTCTTATATTTTTCGGTTTTCTACAACATTGCAATAATGAAGGAAAACTCCACTGAGAAGATTTGTTACATGGAAAATATTGAATGGTGCATAGAATCTGACCTGTTTTGAGTGTGACTTTCTTGTATAAATACTACAGAGCCTGCTATCAAGTTTAAATTAGCCAAATTAAAATATATCAAGAAGCTTCCAGTTATATTTTTCTTAAATAGAATACAAATACATATATATAGAGAGTGAATATATAATAAGGGTGTCTATATACAGAATACATTTCCCTTAGGAATCAGATATCTAGAAAAATCTACCCAAGTAATGTGACTAGCAAATTATATGCATTTTTTCATTCTATTGAATGAGCTCTCTTTAATGAGCTTCATGATTTGGTATAACCATTGTAACCTTCATAAATGCTAATCTTACAGGTAATTATATAATGAGAGTACAAATCACTATTTTGAGAATCGTCAGTCATGAAGAATGAACATTGGTTAAACCTAGAGAGTTCTCAGTAGCAAAAACAGCATCCTGTCAAGTATCTAATACAACTGAGAACCATGAAATGACTCTGGATGAAGAAGAGGGAAAGAAGAAAAAAAAAAAGCACTGCAAAATTCAAACAGACACACAAAAACCATGTTAGGTTATCTTGGATGAAGAAGTTCTTTGGTTTGGAGAACAGAGAGTAAATGTTGACAGACCTGTGAAGGAAATGGGCTCCATGTGGGGTCAGAGGTGGAGACATAAGCAGCCTGTGTGTAGGCATAGCTCTTGAAGCGAGGCTGAGGAGAGGAAGGAGTTCGCTCATAGCCCTGTGCTAGACTGACAGTGATCTGCAGAGGGGTTTGGGGAAGGAAGACAGAGAGGAGGAGGAGGAGACAACATAAGTAACCCTGAAAGGAACTGCTTTCCAACACACTAGAAAAACAAACGGAAACAGTGAGCTGAAAAACGCAATCCTAAACACACGTAAGTGATATTCGAAACTGGTACCCTCCAAGCACTGCGGTGTGTTCAATGTCATGTCAGAAAGCAGGTAGTCAGGGAAGAGAGGAGGATGGGGTTTCATCATAAAGATTCCATACTGACACACCTTCAGCACGCATACAGGATGCGTCCCTGCCATCTGGCGAAAACAAGCATCCCAAAGCAATTTTCTCTGAACCCAAAGTAAACAAAACCAGAATTCATCATGTCAATACCCTGGAAAGGACTGGAGCTTTCATAAGCTAAATATAGAATTAGCTCAGTAGAGTGAGAAAATGAGGCCTGAGAGCTTTCCACGGCTTCAGCAGAAATTTCGCTAAAGGCTTTTTCATCGTTGTGTCAAATAATTAAAAAAAACAACAACAACAAAACAAAACACCCTAAATATTCTTCTTGGGAAGAAGAACAAGACATGTAATAGAAGAATCCCACTGGATTCTATACAGTGATATCATAGACGTCTTTACCATATGTATTCTCATTTAAATTTTACTTAAATTATTTTAAACTAATTTCATCTTACCAAAAATGTTACTTTGAGCATTCAAAATTTGTTAATACATCAGCAAGTTGCCACTAAAAGTAAGACATTATTATTAAACAGAGTACTTGCCTTTGCTCTTGGTCTAGTTCCCTGCTTTGTGCTCTAGCTGATGGAAAGTTTAATATGTATATGATTCTATCTTCTATCTTATGTCATTTTACACAATGGAAATACAATCTATTCTGTGTACTAAATTCTTATAAAATGGTGCTTACCAATAGCAGAGCATTTTAAAAATGTGTCTTGAAAACAACATTATAGTTCATGATATCAGGTAAAATTTAGGTTCACAGAGTCCTCTCTCTCATTTTCTCTCTCCAAAGACACACATAGACAGACAGACAGACAGACAGACAGACACACACACACACACACACACTCTAAGCTAAGCTGTATATATACTTTTGCACATATATGCATGTGTGAATATATATATATATACACATACACACACAATGCTACATATATGCATATATGTGTATCTATCCACAGATAATATAGATATGTGTGTATTATAACTAAAATTCCATATCAAACAGGAAATATCATGACTATTAGCTATCTTTTCCATCTTTTACCTGTTGAGAGTAGTGCATTTGATGATGTAGTTGAAAATGTTCTTCTCTCGTAACTTTCGATGGCCTTGGCAACATTTCCACCTCCTGGATGGCTTCAAGGCTCACTTGTTGAGGCAAAACTTGGAAGAGAGATGTGACGTACATTAAGATGGACTTCTTATCTGGATAAGTGGTGGCAACATCTGTAAGCACATTAACACCACATATCAATTTTGGGTTTCTATGTCTGAGTCTCTAAAAGGGGATGAACAAATCAATGTTACAGGAAGAAGTTGGATTAATGAGCACTCGATTGTCCATGAATGTCCTCCAGAGACTAATTAGGACATGATAATCAGGCTTAAAATGTACTTCCAATTTGGCAGACCAATGAGATGCACACTAAAGTTAATTTCTTTTTCTTGTTCACATAAAAACTTCATTCCGCAATACTTTTTCTGAAGTCAAATTGCCAAACCAGCCCATCTGAGAGAGTGGTTTTCATTAGATAAGAAACAAAAATAAAACACTGCATCTTCCTTACCATGGAAAGTTACAACAGTCATGTCAATTAAAATGGCGCACTGGTAATTAAACAATTACACCAAAGAGCTTAATGCCCTGGCTTCCAGTAAAGAAAGCTCGTACCTCCTAATCAAATTTTTGCTGGTGATTAAGCATGTAAAGAGCAAAATAATGTCTCTGTGTTGAAATGAGCCATGTATTTCTACAATCAAAATAAAATAAAACAACTATGTACCATATGCACAATGATTTGTAATATTCCTTAAGTATATTACAATTATTTATTTACATTATGGTACATCTGTTAAAGTCAGATGTCGCTTTCCTTCTCAGATGTTAGAGATAAATTTAAAAGTCCTTCACATAAAGTTGATCTGACATTATATCTTTTGCCACATCTAGGGAATGAAAGAAACCCAGCATTTAAAGTCAATAATAATTCATAATAACACATACAATAAGTGGCAGCTCCTTCAAAAGCTTCTTTTGCTACTTGGCATTACAATTTACCCACTGTGCTCATTCCAGGGAACCAAAATGTAAAAATAATCCTTTATGTGAAGTGTATCATTAATCCCAGAAGTGTTAAAACATAAATCCTGGCAGGAGGCCAGGACAACTTAGCAGCAATGTGCCAGGCATTTCTCTTGCCATAAATTTATCCTAGCTCAGCTAGCATGAAAGGATCTGTTTTAAGTTAAATATGTATATTCTGATCAGGTTTCTGATTATAAGTTAAAAAGCCAAAAGTCAAATTTCAAGTCCAAAAGCATAAAAAGAGGTTGATCAGGTCACTCAGTCAAATTCCTCCACAAGTTACAGGAACATGATTAACCAGCACAACTATTTTTAAAGTATTTTTTAAAGGAGTTAAGGAGGAGGGAAAAGCTAGCTAATGTTCCTTGGCCTGCTTCTATCCATAGTATAACACAGTACTTCTTAATTTTTAATGTGCATATGCATCACCTGGGGATCTTTTTAAAACTCAGATTCAGTAGGTCACAGGGGCAGCCTGAGGCCCTGCATTTCCAACAAGCTCCCAGGTGATGCTGAAGCTGTTGGCTTGAAGGCCATACTTAGAGTAACAAGGGTCGTAAAAAATGACACAGAAACACACTCTCGTATTATCTTCTGCATCATTGTTTTGCGTGCTTGTTTTCAGAAGATACTTATTGGACACTTAAATGCATCAGGCTTTGAGGTACAAAGGGCTTCCCTGGTGGCTTAGATGGTAAAGTATCTACTTATAAGGCAGGAGATCAGGGTTTGATCCCTAGGTTGGTAGGTTCCCCTGGAGAAAGAAATGGCAACCCACTCCAATATTCTTGCCTGGAGAATTCCATGGACAGAGGAGCCTGGTGGGCCACAGTCCATTGGGTCGCAAAGAGTCGGACAGGACAAAGTGACTAACGCTTCAGAAGTACAAAGCTATATAATACATGGTCTCTGCTACCTAATATAATTTAATTATTAGCCAATGGATGGTGAAGATAATTTTTTGCAAATATTTTTTAGGAAAGAACTACAGAAAACTTTGTGTATAAATTCTGCCTTTCTCAAAAAAAAAAAAATCTTAGTAGCTTAGCTTTGAGATTCTACAATCTCCCTATCATTTCATAATTGTTTTTCAAGTGTTCTTTGTATGGTAGATATTATACTTTACACCATATGTTTCTGAAACTCTAGAAGGTTTTCTTGCTTCTCACTAATAACTAGTCAAGTTTATCTTTAATGAGCAAAATTTAGAATTCAGTTTATTTTTTAGTGCATTAAATAAAACCACGCTGTGAGAAAGGCACTGAATTTTAAAAGGCTGTCTGTGTAAATAAAAAGGTCCATGTCTATTTACTGCTATATTAGATATGTGAATGTGTATAACTGGCCTCAGATACACACTATGATCACAAGAAATAAAGGTAAAAATAGATCAAGCAGTATTTCTATTGCTCCAAGCAAATGTCAAAAATTGCAGCACATGTTATCTACATAAAACATCTTTTGGATGAATGTGAATATTCATAAATATTAATTACTACAATCACAATTTGACCAAACTATTGATTTTTTTCCCCCAATCTATCACCATCCTACCTCTGAAGCTATACAGGATTCAGTTGCACCAGTAGCTAGAATTCAGTGTTTCTTTTTTTTTTTTTTATAGAAAGGGATTCAGATATTCTAAAATCAGCTGAATTCCTTCCAAATATATTTACTAAAGATGTATTATACTTTAAATATTTTAATGGATTATCCAGGAGGTTAGAATCCTTGAATGCTGCTTACAATTTGGAATGATAAAATAAGTAAGAAGAAAAGTATATTACAGTACAAAGCTAAAGAGAATTTAAAATCTGTTCCACTTATTGGCACAACCAGTGCTTTAATAAGTTCAGAAAAAGGAAGAAATCATATCTTACTGGAAGATCAGATAATTCTTTATGAAAAGAAAACTGAAATAAATTTGTATAGGATTTAATTAGCTGGAAATGGAACAAATGTATTCCTCCGCTGTAGAATGTATTCCTCCAATGTAGAAAAGCATGAGCAAAAGTGTTGAAGTAGAAACAGATTGGGCTTCCCTGGGGGCTCAGGGGTAAAGAACCCACCTGCAATGCAGGTGGAGACACAGGAGACATGGGTTTGACCCCTGGGTCGAGAAGATCCCCTGGAGTAGGACACAGCAACCCACTCCAGTATTCTTGCCTGGAGAATCCCATGGACCGAAGAGCCTGGCAGGTCACCATCCGAAGGGTTGCAAAGAGTCAGACATGACTGTGTGACTGCGTTCAGGGACACATTAGACAGGCCCCAGGAAGAGTGACTTTGAGTGTCTTAGCCATGTAATTGAGCTTAATAGGACAAAATGGGAAGCTTGCATGTAAAACACTAAGGGATCATCAAAGCAAAGTAGTCAACTTGGCCTTAGTTCAATAGGTTGGAGAGTAACTAACTGCTTGTGATCCAGATTGTGACATCATTGCATTTTTTGTAAAGTAAAACCATTAAGTACAGAATAGAAAGAAGGAGGAAAAAAAAATAGCATCAAGTAGAAGGCTGAGACCCAATCCAGACAGGAGGTGTTATGGAACTTAAATAGGCTGTGTTATGAAAACAAGGGAATGTGTGATAGAAATTCTAAGATCCAAAATAACTGTATTCAATTTCAATTCATTTACTCCACAGTCTTTGCAGATGCCTGTATACAAGATCCTGCCCTAAGCCTTGAGGGCAGAAAGATTAATAAACTGAAAATGAAATGGAGGAGGAAACTGCTTGTTCTGTAGCTATAGCAACAAATAGCTACCAAGACAAGTTTCAATCTCATTTAATCAATGAACAATTACCTGCCTACAGAGTCTTGATCATGCTTCCCCAGGCCAACCAACATCAACCCCTCCCTTCTGAGGGGCCAATCAGAAGTGCACTTGCTCCAAAATGAACAAACTTATGAACACAAACCAATTAACTGTGGTCTCACCTGAGCAACCAACCATGCTTCTAAGAGTGTCCTCAACCTAATCCCTAGTCTGAATGTCCACAATCTCCTGACCTCTGGGTTTCCCCTCAAATCTAAGGATTTAAAGAAAGTGAGAATGACGGGATGCAACTTTTTATTATTATTATTACAAGACATGAAAATGTATAAATTGAAAGAAGTGGGTAAATCCCCAAAATAAGAACTTAAAATTATATGAAAGCTATCTAAAACTCTACTATATAATGGATTCAGTGCCATAAATGCTTAATCACTTTTATTTATTTATTTTTTTTGCTTAATCACTTTTAATCCAATCTTTGAAGCCATTTCAGAATGGAAATGTTAAACTTTTAATATTGCCAGAAAATTATTTATGAACTGTAACTTTGATTCTGATGAGTATTTCTACAGTCATCAGAATTTTGATACTGAGGACTATAATGGAAAAAAAAATTACTTAGGGAAGTTCTCTATTTTTCAAAGAAATTGAAGCCCACAGGGGTTTGATGGCAAGTTCAAAAGCTAGATCAAGTCCAAATTAGAACTCAGTCAGTGTATCATACTTTTCAGTACCTTACCTTCATTTTTTTCAGAGAATGTGATCTTAATTCATTTGAGAACTGAGACGTTCAAAGTCATTATCTAAATCATGACCCTGTGATCCATGTAGTTCCATTATCAAACATCACCTACACTCTCCCTGGAATTAGTGATTTCTACTTCTAATAAGTGAGGTATAACAAGAGTAAATACACATTAAAAATGCAACCTCAGTGGCAATCAAAGAAATGCAAATTAAATAAACATGAAGGTGTCTAATTATACTCCACTGTCTATCAAATTATCAAAGAATGACAAAAGGGTAACAATCGATCTGGCAATAGCATCAATGAAGAATATTTTGCTTTGTCTAAAAACAATCATATTCAATGATCCAGTAATTTTCCTTTTAGGAATCCACTATAAGGAAATAATTAGAAATTTACATGAAGATTTATGTAAACAATGTGAAAGTTAAGCTCTATTTACAATTAGAAAAGATTTATCACACAAAAAAGAAATGCAGACCATTTCAAATTGCTTAGTAGAAAATTAGAATTAGAAATGATCAAGTGTATAATTACTTATGAATATTACAAAGCCATTCAAAATGCTGCTTTTGAAGAATATTTGATAATATGTGAAAATAAATTCTTAATAAGGTAATAGTGAAACAGAAGGAAGTGTAATTTATGTAGAATATAACAACAACTTGTGGAAAAGATTAGAACATACTTTAAGACATTAGTGAAGTGGGTATGGTGGTGGAATTTAAAATAATTTACTTTTTCCCCTTCATCCTATCTATATCTTCCACACTATTCTACACTCACTAATTTTATAATTAGACACTATATTCTATAATACAAGTATCTGCTAAGATCAAAAAGACAATAAAATCAAAGTTGTACAAAGTTTTCTTTTAGTATGCCCTAAAAAGTACTTCTCCAAGAAGTCAATGTGAATGAGTTTGGTAGGAAACTGGTGTTTTCAACATAGAACTGTTCTTATCGTAGTGCTTGCCTGGTATCTCAGCTGGCAAAGAATCTGCCTGCAATGCAGAAGACACCAGTTCAATTACTGGGTCGGGAAGATCCACTGGAGAAGGGAAAGGCTGCCCACTCCAGTATTCTTGGGCTTCCCCGGTGGCTCAGTTGGTAAGGAATCCACTTGCAATGTGGGAGACTTCGGTTTGATTCCTTGCTTGGGAAGACCCCTTAGAGAAGGGAATGGCTACCCACTCCAATATAATGGCCTGGAAAATCTTATCTTGGGCAACCAACCTACTGATTAGCCAGCTGCCAGGTACAACCTTGACACACCTCTGGGAAATCTAAACAAGAGCCTCCACTGTCTCTCAGGTGAGTTTTCTGCCAGGAGAAAGGCAGGAATTGAAATAGTGGGTTATAATGCATATCATGTGTAATCAGAAAGAAGCAGGATTTCAAAGGTAAGAGATTTATAAATGTGAACTCACAAAGTTTGTCAGCCTTTTAAAAGTTACATTAAAAGTTTAAAAAGATACCATTAACAAACCGTGATCAGAATAAATGTGGATCATTTCCCACTAAAGTTGTATGAGGAACAAAACAATCAATAAATTTACTGTAAGAGAAGGGGAAAGGGTGAACTGGAAAGAAGAAACTTGCAGTACCCAACGAGGCATGGTCAGATAGCTCTAACTATGAAAATGTGAATGCATGCTTTTAAACACAATAAAAATGCTGTGTTTGCTAAAATAACCAAATGTACAGATGCGAAATTCTGAAGAACTTATTGTTGAAAGCAAAGGAGGTTTATACTTGAGGTCTATAAATAAAGAGATACTGTCATAATGTCATCTGATCTCTAAGCACTAGAATAAACTGTAGGTGATACCACAGCAATGGACCAATTCATTAAAGTGTTAGATTGTTATTTTCAATTTTAGTATTTTTCATCCAGCACTCCATTCTACACACATGCATCTTCCATTCACAAGTCACTTTACACAGTGGATATGCAGCATTCTAGTAAGAAAATAACTCACACAGGCCCCCTCCCATTAAATTCTTTGAAATTCTACAATACATTCTTCCCTCACTAAATTAAGTACCCTTTAATTAAGCTGTTCCATAATTTTAGCATTTCACTCACTGATCCAAGTTGCTTTTATCACCTAATAACAATCCTTCTCATTAAAGGGCTATAAAATATAGTAATGAAAGTAATTTGTATTGATGAAGATTCAGTTTCATAATAAAATTAATGCTAAAAGTATAGGCTTTTATTTATACATGAGAAAAACTAAACACTTTCATCATTTAAACATCTAATTATTCCTTTCAAGAAGCTTACGGTATAGCTAGCAGAAAACTATGACTGTAGTGTTGGTACAAGTGAAAAACAGTGCTCAAGATACATAATGCTTACCTAGGCTCTAATAGGGAAAAACTAAAGCAAAAATCGGGTGGCTTACAGGAGATACCCTCCACACTAGTTCAGCTCTCTGCTCATTAACCAATCAATGCTAAAGCTACTTATGCAAATATCAACTGTGCATTCAATCCAATAAATAATGGCAACTGGAAATGATCTGATTCTGCAAAGTATGGAATTTGACATTGTCTCATATGACAATATGATATACTGAAAACAAATAGTTAATGAGTTACTACTTTGTACCAGCCTAGTTTTTGAATATATAGATATATATTCTGGTCTTTGAGGATATAATGGTAAATAAATAGGCCCAGAGATCTGGTCTCACAGTTCTTTGACTCTAATGGGGAAGCATAATTAAAAATAAATTATTTCAAAATCCTCAATTTACCATCTGCCAGTTTATCCTTAACCCCTAGTTCTTGTTACTTCATTGTGTATTTTTAAAAATGCCTTCCACAAATGTACTACCTTTGCTAGGCTTTATAATAAGTTATAAATATGCAGAGTACATCATGAGAAATGCTGGGCTGGAAGAAGCACAAGCTGGAATCAAGACTGCCAGGAGAAATCTCAATAACCTCAGATGTGCAGAGGACACCACCCTTATGGCAGAAAGTGAAGAGGAACTAAAAAGCCTCTTGATGAAAGTGAAAGAGGAGAGTGAAAAAGCTGACTTAAAGCTCAACATTAAGAAAGCTACGATCATGGCATCTGGTTCCATCACTTCATGGCAAATAGATGGGGAAACAGTGAAAACAGTGTCAGACTTTATTTTGAGGGGCTCCAAAATCACAGATGGTGACTGCAGCCATGAAATTAAAAGACGCTTGCTCCTTGGAAGAAAAGTTATGACCAACCCAGACAGCATATTAAAAGCAGAGACATTACTTTGCCAACAAACGTCCGTCTAGTCAAAGCTATGGTTTTTCAAGTAGTCATGTATGGATGTGAGAGTTGGACTGTGAAGAAGGCTGAGCGCCGAAGAATTGATGCGTTTGAACTGTGGTGTTGGAGAAGACTCTTGAGAGTCCCTTGGACTGCAAGGAGATCCAACCAGTCCATTGTGAAGGAGATCAGTCCTGGGTGTTCTTTGGAAGGAATGATTCTAAAGCTGAAACTCCAGTACTTTGGCCACCTCACGCGAAGAGTTGACTCACTGGAAAAGACTCTGATGCTGGAAGGGGTTGGGGGCAGGAGGAGAAGGGGACAACAGAGGATGAGATGGCTGGATGGCATCACTGACTCGATGGACGTGAGTCTGAGTGAACTCCGGGAGTTGGTGATGGACAGGGAGGCCTGGCCTGCTGCGATTCATGGGGTCGCAAGGAGTCGGACACGACTGAACGACTGAACTGAAATAAGAGTGAGTCTGTAGTGTTAAGACCAAACATTCTGCTAGTGTGTAAAACCAAATATACAGAAGCTGGTGGGTAAAGGTCAATTAAATGGAAATTCCCAATCATTCCTGATGTAATAAGTTTCAAACAAACCATTTTTATATTGAAGGTTTTTTTAACCAAATATAAAATATTTTCTATGTGCAGCTAATCAAAGTGAGAATTATCTTTTAAATTTTCAATTTCATAAGGCAACATATTTCCAAAACTCCCTCTTCCATCTACTCATTGAGTTTATACACCCATTCAAATGTATACATACACACACACACACACACACACACACATACATAGTACACACACATTTTAAAAAATAACCCTGAGCACTGAAAACCTTAGAACAACTTTTCAGGACATGTCCACTAAAATCAGGAGACTAGAAAATAGCTTGACCTAACAAATGGATGTTAATCAGTGTAGGAGACTATTGATGGAAAAACATTTGTACTTTCTTACAATTCTCTCTACATGCCTATTGTGGGAAGAACTATTGGAGTTTCCATTTGAGAAGGAACTATTTTGGCTCATGACATTTAACTCTGCTTCCTTAATTGTCACCTGCTGATCCTGTGCTTTGCTTCTGATCTGACCAAACTGACTTTTTTCCCTACTGCTAGAAAAAGTACAATAGGTTTCATAAAGAACCCCACATAGTAATGTTAATAACACAAAATATTCTATTTCTACCCCCTTGTTCTCTACATTGTGAGAAATGATACTTGATAAATAATGAGGCCAGAATAAAGATGCTCATTTCACTTGACATAAATTTCACTGGTTATTATTGTGTTTTCTGCTATGATTTGGGATTTAGAAATATGTCTGATGGTGTAAGGGCAGTTCCAAGGCAAGTTCCTCAGTGATAACAAGCTTAAGGCAGAAACCATATATTAAATCAATCTTTTTGCAAAATATTATAAAAAATTTAACCAACAGGCTAAGCTCTTTGATATGAAGTGGTAATTTTTTTTAATCAAATCATGGTGCTGCCCCTTACAAGGAAGAGATTGTGGCAGTTAACTAATTCCTCATATATCCCAGTT
Source organism: Ovis canadensis (assembly GCF_042477335.2). NCBI lineage: Eukaryota > Metazoa > Chordata > Mammalia > Artiodactyla > Bovidae > Ovis > Ovis canadensis. Next base: position 33,348,804 of record NC_091727.1, read on the forward strand.
TCTATCTGAAAAATGAGTCATATTATTGCACAAATGTCTAGTGGTGATGTTTGAGAGAAAATGAGTGTACAGAGCACTTTAACCACTATTTGTTGTGACATGTTTGAGTTGGAACATAATTATAATTTCGGAGTTTGCCTGCACTGATACATTCACCAAATGTTTGTGGCATGCTTACCATGTGTAATACATGACCATCAACTCACTTGAGAATAAATCATTTTGATAATTAGAATGGTTCCATTGCCTAACTCCTAGGGTAGAAACTGGTGGATTATGGGACAACCTGAAGACAATCAACAGGGAGGTGAAACTCTCAGACACAAAGCACTTATTATGGGGGAGTGAGGTCTGCATCATGGTGAATATGAGGGATGGCACCATGGCAGCACCAGGAACTATATGCTGCATCAGAAGGAGCACAGTGTTTAGTAAAACATCATCACAAACAAACTTCATAAACAAATGGCAAGATAACTGATGACAGAAGAGGTGTTCTTGAACTAATACCCAGTTTTGTAGTTTTCTAACTGAAAACTGGACCCAGTGGCCAAATGGCATGCACTTGAGTAGTCCCTAAGCACTAGCAGAAACATGCCAAAGAAACACCAAATAAATAAGGGGCCAACTTTCATGTCTTTTCAAATTACAGACACACATTTGGCTTTTATAGTAAAAATAAAATTTCATTTGAGTATGAGTTTTTAAATTCTACCTGTGTAATCAGGGGTTCCCAATTATATGCACAATAATATGCATGGATGATAAGTAGCTTTTAATATAACTTTTAACATGAAGAAAAATTATAATTTAATACAAGTGAAGATAATCATGTGAAAAATGATGGAGAAAGATACAAGTACAAAAGTGAATAAGCATCAGAAACCATATAATAAGCACATATTAAGACAATGATAGGAGGTAACCTGTTATCCAAGAGACTATAATTTTGAATACTGAATAGAATTATATGTGTGTGTTGAAAAACACAAGATAAATGGAGATATAAGGTGGAATAAAGGGCCACCGTGACTAGTAAGAGAGCACTATTTTCTACAATCCTACATACGGTGTTTGGATTTTAATTCTCAGAAAAAAAAAACAACTCGTCTTCATACCACTAATCACAGATACTGAGACCTATGCCCACCCACTTGTTCTTTCCTCTTCTTACAATTAATATGCTCCCATTTCAATAAAGGCAAATCTCTTTAATGTAGTTTTCCTTTACTATTAATCCTCAATTCTTCCTCAGCCTACACACAGACTTTCCTAACTCCCACTTGAAAGATAAAGCAGACTGCGAACAAACAACTTTGGTATGCTGGTAAACTCGTTTTCAAAACAAACAAAAACCAACAAAGAACAAACAAGCACAGTAACAACAAAACCCTGACTGCAGTGTTCACCAATCTCCATGGCATAAATCCTCCTACCATGGCTCAGTTCAAGTTACCCATGGTTTAACAGTTCAGTTCAGATCAGTTCAGTTGCTCACTCGTGTCTGACTCTTTGCGACTCCATGGACTGCAGCATGCCAGGCTTCCCTGTCCATCACCAACTTCGGGGGCTTACTCAAACTCATGTCCATTGAGTCAGTGATGCCACCTAATCATCTCATCCTCTGTCGTCTGCTTTTCCTCCCACCTTCATTCTTTCCCAGCATCAGGGTCTTTTCTAGTGGGTCAGTTCTTAGCATCAGGTGGCCAAAGTATTGGAGCTTCAGCTTTAGCATCAGTCCTTCCAAAGAATATTCAGGACTGATTTCCTTCAGGATACACTTGTTGGGCTTCCCTTGTGGTTTGGCTTGTAAAGAAATTGCCTGTAATGCTGGAGACCTGGGTTCGATCCCTGGGTTGGGGGATCCCCTGGAGAAGGGGCTACCCACTCCAGTATTCTGGCCTGGAGAATTCCATGGACTGTGTGGAGAATTCCACAGTTTATGGGTTTGGAAAGAGTTGTACACAAGTGAGTGATTGACTTTCACTTTCACTTACAGACTTTAAACTTTCTTGGTAGCTCAGACGGTACCCTGCAATGTGAGAGACACAGGTTCAATCCTTGGGTTGAGAAGACCCCCCTGGAGAAGGAAATGGCAACCCACTCCAGTACTCCTGCCTGGAAAATTCCACAGACAGAGGAGCCTGGTAGGCTATAGTCCATGGGATTGCAAAGAGTTGAACACGAAGGAGCGACTTCACTTCAGGTTGGATCTGAAGTGGATCTCCATGCAGTCCAAGGGACGCCCAAGACTCTTCTCCAACACCACACTTCAAAAGCATCAATTCTTCGGTGCTCAGCTTTCTTTATAGTCTAACTCTCACATTCATACATTACTACTGGAAAAATCATAGCTTTGACTAGACGGACTTTTGTTGGCAAAGTAATGTCTCTGCTTTTCAACATGCTGTCCAGGTTGGTCATAGCTTTCCTTCCAAGGAGCAAGCATCTTTTTATTTCATGACTGCACTTACCATCTGCAGTGATTTTGGAGCGCCCCCAAAATAAAGTCTGTCACTGTTTCCATTGTTTCCCCATCTATTTGACATGAAATGATTAGACCGGATGCTATGACCTTAGTTTTCTGAATGTTGAGTTTTCAGGCAACTTTTTCACTCTCATCAAGAGGCTCCTTAGTTCTTCTTCACTTTCCGCCATAAGGGTGGTGTCATCTGCATATCTGAGGTTATTAATATTTCTCTCAGCAATCTTGATTCCAGTTTGTGCTTCATCCAGTCCAGCTTTTCACAAGATGTACTCTGCATATAAGTTAAATAAGCAGGGTGACAATATACAGCCTTGATGTACTCCTTTACTGATTTGGAAGCAGTCTGTTGTTCCATGTTCAGTTCTAACTGTTGCTTCTTGACCTGTATACAGATTTCTCAGGAGGCAGGTAAGGTGGTCTGATATTCCCATCTCTTAAAAAATTTTCCACAGTTTGTTGTGATCCACACACTCAAAGGTTGTGCCATAGTCAATAAAGCAGAAGTAGATGTTTTTCTGGAACTCTCTTGCTTTTGTGATCTCTGGTTCCTCTGACTTCTAAATACAGCTTGAACATTTGGAAGTTCATAGCTCACGTACTGTTGAAGCCTGGCTTGGAGAATTTTGAGCATTACTTTGCTAGTGTGTGAGATGAGGGCAATTGTATGGTAGTTTGAACATTCTTTGGCATTGCCTTTCTTTGGGATTAGATGAAAACTAACCTTTTCCAGTCCTGTGGCCACTGCTGAGTTTTCCAAATTTGCTGGCATATTGAGTGCGCCATTTTCATAGCATCATCTTTTAGGATTTGAAATAGCTCACCTGAAATTCCATCACCTCCACTAGCTTTGTTTGTAATGATGTTTCCTAAGGCCCACTTGACTTCACATTCCAGGATGTCTGGCTCTAGATGAGGGACCACACCATCATGATTATCTGGGTCATGAAGATCTTTTTTGTACAGTTCTTCTATGTATTCTTGCCACCTCTTCTGCTTCTGTTAGGTCCATATCATTTCTGTCCTTTATTGTGCCCATTTTTGCATGAAATAATCACTTGGTATCTCTAATTTTCTTGAAGAGATCTCTAGTCTTTCCCATTCTATGGTTTCCCTCTATTTCTTTGCACTGATCACTGAGAAAGGCTTTCTTATCTCTCCCTGCTATTCTTTGAAACTCTGCATTGAAATGGGTATATCTTTCCTTTTCCCCTTTGCCTTTAGCTTTTCTTTTCTCAGCTATTTGTAAGACCTCCTCAGATAACCATTTTGCCTTTTTGCATTTCTTTTTCTTGGGGGTGGTCTTGATCACTGCCTCCTGTACAATGTCATGAATCTCTGTCCATAGTTCTTCAGGCACTCTGTCTATCAGATCTAATCCCTTGAATCTATTTGTCACTTCCACTGTATAATCATAAGGGATTTGATTTAGGTTATACCTGAATGTTCTGGTGGTTTTCCCTACTTTTTTCAATTTAAGTCTGAATTTTGCAATAAGGAGTTCATGATCTGAGCCACAGTCAGCTCCCAGTCTTCTTTTTGATGACTGTATAGAACTTCTCCATCTTTGGCTACAAAGAATGTAATTAATCTGATTTTGGTATTGACCATCTGGTGATGTCCTTGTAGAGTCTTCTCTTATGTTTTTGAAAGAAGGTATTTGCTATGACCAGTGCATTCTCTTGGCAAAATTCTATTAGCCTTTGCCCTGCTTCGTTTGTACTCCAAGGCCAATTTGCCTGTTACACCAGATAGCTCTTGACTTCCTACTTTTTCATTCCAGTCCTCTATAATGAAAAGGACCTTTTTGGGGTATTAGTTCTAGGTCTTGTTGGTCTTCACAGAACCATTCAACTTCAGCTTCTTCAGCATTACTAGTCAGGGCATAGACTTGGATTACTGTGACACTGAATGGTTTGCCTTGAAAATGAACAGAGATCATTCTGTCATTTTTGACATTGCATCCAAGTACTACATTTCAGACTCTTCTGTTGAGTATGATGGCTACTCCATTTCTTCTAAGGGATTCTTGCCCACAGTAGTAGGTATAATGATCATCTGAGTTAAATTCACCCATTCCAGTTCATTTTAGTTCACTGATACCTAAAATGTTTTCACTCTTCCAATTTCCCTTGATTCATGGACCATAATTCCTGAATTTAACAATCTGCTCCTGTGAGCCTGTAGGATCACGTTCGTTCAAAACAACTTTTGAAATGTTTAAGCTATATTCTTCACACCTACTTTCCTACCACTGCTCCCCACTTCATTCAATTCATGTTTACCCAGCATCTTATATATGCCAAGTCCTGTCCCAGATGCTGGGAATGAATGAATACAGTGAACAGAGCAATGGTTCTGTCCTCATGAGGTCTAGATTTTAGTTGAGACACAGACAATCACAAAAGCAAATCTCAAGCTTCTAAGATTACAAGTGCTATAGAGAATAATAAAATGGGTAGGCAATGGGTGTGGTCAATAATTTAAGGAAGATGGACTCAGAAGGCATCACTGGGTAAGAAGGGATGAGAGAACTGCCTTCTGTCTCTCTACTCCTCTAATGGCTACAGTGCTGCCAAGCCTAATGGGTTGTTTTTCTATCTCCATATTATTGCGTAGCTCACAGTTTCACAGTAACACTCACATTCTTAAACTGCTTTGTTTTCCTTAGATTCTTTGACACTATATTTTTCAGATTTTCTATGGATCCAGCCATACTTTCTCAGGCCTTCTTTCTGGTGCAACCCATTTAATTAATATAAAATTTTGGAGTGAATGTAGAGGTTGGATCTCAGTCTTTACTATCTACACTCACTCTTCCCTAGGTGATATCACCCAATTTTCTCTTCTTCTGCCTCCTCTCTCTTTTTTCCCTCTTCCTCTCTCTAAAATATTACATAAATGCTAGTGCTACTGTTAGTCACTCAGTCATGTCCGACTCTTGGTGATCCCATGGACTGTAGCTCGCCAAGCTCCTCTCTGTTGGGGTTTCCCAGGCAAGAATACTGGAGTGGGCTACCTATATGCTAATGATTCCCAAATACCTATCTCCAGTTGAGACCTCTGTTTCCTCAGGAGACATCTCAAATTTGTTACACACAAAATAAGGTTCTCACTTCTCTTTGAAACCATTATTGTTATTTAGTGGCTAGGTTGTGTCTGATTCTTTCGTAACCCCATGGACAATAGCCTGCCAGGCTCCTCTGTTCATGGAATTCTCCAGGCAAGAAAACTGGAGTAGGTTGCCATTTCCTTCTCCAGAGGATCTTCCTGACCCAGGATCAAACCTGTGTCTCCTGCATTGGCATGAAAATTCTTTACCACTGAGCCACGAGGGAAATCCTCAAAACCATTAGTATCCCCATTAGTATCACCACCTCCCAATATGGCTACAATATTCATACATTCTCTCAGGCTGTAAAGTTAGCAATTGCCCTTGAGATTTTTTCCTGCATTCTCTCATTTGATCTATTATCAAATCGTGCCTTTTCTGCCTCTAAAAGGAATCCATGTGTGCACTCATCTTCATGCTATTACTATTTCACCCAAGCCATGATCCTGGCCTTCTGGGTCCAGCACATTCACATCCTAACTCTTCTCATGCCTTTCAGTTCATTTTGTTTTCAACAGCTGGAATCACCTTTATAAAAACACAAATTAAAAGTGCAACATATTCTTACTTAAAACCCTTCAACACTTCTCATTTGTTTAGAATAAATCCAAACTGCTTCCCTATCCAACAAGGCTCTACATAACCTAATCCTGCACACTTAGCTAACAGAAAACAAATGGCCTCTTAACTTTCTTGCCTACTACCTTTCAGATACATTGGCCTTGTTTTCACATCTGAAGCAACACAGGTCCTTTTATACATCTTGTTTTTTACACTTGCTATTGTCATTACCTAAAATATTTCCCCATCTTTTTGCATTTTTGATTCATTCTTATCCATTGGGTTTTAGCTCATATGACACCCCCTTAGAGATGCATTTGGTAATCACCCTATTGTAAGAAGCCCTCTCCCTGTCTCATTTCACATTGACTCCTTTCCTTATGTCATTTGCCACAAATTGCACTTATTACACTAATCTATTTGTCCCCTTGGTATTATTTGTCTCCCTACAATAATATAAGCCCTAAAAGGGCAGGAAATTTGTCTAAAGCCTTTTTACCACTTACTAATAGTGGGTAGTCCCTATCTGTTTAATTAGTTAATGAATGAATGAAGAGATAATTATGGCTGTTGGGAAGAAAGTTGCACTTCAGCGAAATGAACACAGAATAAGACTCATGATGAAAACTGAAAAGTGGTTGAAGGGGAAGAAAGCACAGAGAATTTGCCTCCTTCCAAAATTATTTTAAAGAGATTCAGTATGATACTTAATGACTTTTCATTGAGTACCAATTATGTAAAATGGATTTTGTTATGCTTTCTCATTTACCTTTCAACCCTCATGAGTTAAGAATACTGTATGAGGTCATATAACTATTAAATTATAGGCTGATTAATTTAGAACAAAAAAGAGAGAGACTCGGTTCACATCCTAGTTCTCTCATTTTGTGACACTGGACAAACTTGAACAGACTGATTTACTGATTTACAGTTTATTTAGATCTTCCTATTGTACCACAGAAGTTATTCTTAAACTATTGATCACATTCTCAAAAAATGAGACTTGTTCTACATAACATCTCATGTGAGGAAAAGGATCATTTTTTTTAAGTAATAGGGAAAGAAGCGTTCATTTCTAAATTAGAGAGCATTAGCAGGTTAATCAAGAAACCGATGAGTGATGATCATAAGGTTAGTACATTTTTAATTCAGATTGAAAATACTCAAGCTAATAACTCAAGGCACAGGAAAACTAATGTTTTATTCATTGTTTCTAAGCTTTGATATAGACTCTACAAAATACCACAGTGCTTTGCATAGATGTTAGAAAATTATTCACTTGAAAAAAATGTGTTCAAGTACTCTCTGACCCAGGGTGGGAAAAGGTAACTCCTAGAACTTAGATAAAGCAGATGTCTCAGAAATTTTGTACTAAGCATCTGAATACATGGTAGGCTGGAATACCCAAGCAACTGAAAATCATGTTATCTCATTAAAACTATGATGTAGTGGTGGGTAAGATTATATTGAATAATTATGATTTAAAAAGCAGTTCTTTTAGCTGAGATAAAAGAATGAGAAAGGATTCAGTTAAAAATAACAAAGAAAAATGAGGCATGGTATACACATATTTATAAACAATATGATCATTTATATAACTATCATGAGTATGCATAAATGTGTGAGATATACAGAGATATAAATATAAATAGGTATACATTTCCTATTTGAAAAGCAAACTCTTTTGACTAGAAATTAGTAACATCAAAGATTAGACAGAGAGAAAAGGCTTTATTATAGCATCTCATTCCTAATTTGACTGTTGCTATTCATAGTACCCATTTTCCATTTTTAAATTTCTTCCCTCTTTTCCAATGGCTGGACAAGAGTTAAAATGGATATGCTAAATACTGCATAGCTAAGTTTCTAGACACAACTTCTCTTAAATGCCTCTTTTTCAAGTTGACTTGTACTAACATGGGCCTGGCTTCCCCTGATGACTGCAAGCCTCACTGTTTGGTATAACTAGCTTGGTCACTGTATCTTACAAAGCCTGTTTCACAGTCCACAATGTCAGACCCTATTCAGGCTCCAGTCTCAGACTGACCAAATGGGCTCCATTTCTACTCTCATCATGATGGGGAGCCTGTCCCTTGAAACAAAACCTCTTCTTCAGAGGAAACAGATCAGGTTGATGTTTTTGGCTCCAGTAGTTAGTCTTTTAGTTCTCTCTCTCTCTTTTTTTTTTTTTTTCTCTTGTATTAGTTTGGATTCAACCTCTCACTTTAAAATATTTTTATATAATAAATGTTTTATAAAATTTATTATAAAATGTTTTTATTGTTGTAGTGGAAAATTAAAATAGTAGAGCAGTATATAAAGTGAACAGTGAAAGTAGCCCACATCTATACAACACTCCAACCCCATTCTCTAGACATAATACTTCTCAGCAGAAGCTATGCTAGCTGTATATCCATCCATTCATCAAGCCATTTATCCATTTAGCCATCCTTTTATCTATTCATCAGCCTAAGGAGATCAAACTCCATACACACTGCCTATATATCTACATAAAATACATTCAATAAATAAATTATTGTTCTAAAACTCATTGGCTCTCTATAATTTTGGATAAATAACTTAATTCCTCAATGTCTTCATTGTTGTTGTTTAGTCTCTCAGTCATGTCCAACTCTTTGTGACCCCATGGACTGTAGCCCACCAGGCTCCTCTGTCCATGGAATTCTCCAGGCAAGAATACTGTAGTGGATAGCCATTCCCTTCTCCATGAGATCTCCCCAACCCAGGGATAGAACCTGGGTTTCCCGCATTGCAGGCAGATTCTTTACTGTCCGCACCATCAGGGAAGCCCAATGTCTTCATGCTCTCATTTATAAAATGGGGCTAACACTTTTGAAAGAATTACAATAAATGTAAGTAGCTAGAAAAATGCTTATCAAAACATAAGCTTTCAGCAAAATACAGCTTTGAAATGTATATACAGATACATGCAAATACACAATTTGGACCTTAAAATTATTTTCAGTAATGCATAGATTCATCCCCCCATTTATTCTTCAACTGTTTACTGGGAACCTATCATTAAGTCACGGAAACTCACCCCAGTATTCTTGCCTGGAAAATCCCATGGAGAGAGGAGCATAGCAGGCTTCAGTCCAGGAGTTGCAAAGAGCCAGACAGTTGAGTGACTGAGCATGCGCACATGCCGTAAGTCTAGGATTATATTAGGCACTATAGCTTTAATAGTGAGCAAAAGTGAAAACAAGCACAAACAAGCCTGGACTCTGACATTATGAAACCTATAGCCTAATGATAGATCTATATTTGCCTAACATTAAATAGTATGGGATAATACTGGAACTACTATAAACAATGCTGCAGTGAGCATCTTTACATATGTGTCTTACATACATGTGAGTATTCTTATATGTCTAATTCCAAATGTGAAATATCAGCATCAAAGATACAAATGCCATATTTTGAAACTTCAAGTGTCCTATATATAGCTTTCCAAGTGGATCTTCCACCAAAGGAAACATGGGGCCTAATTCCATGAACCCTCATCATCACAGGATATTATACTTTGTATTTCTTTAATTATTAGCAGTATTGAGCTTATTTTTTTTTCCATTGATTATTTGTCATTTCCTCAAGTGGATGTCTACATCACCTTTGGCCCTGTTTAAACACTGTTGCAGAATACTTGTTCATCTTAGTTGTAGTTTTATCACAGTGAAGTTATTCTTTATTCAGTATGATTCCCCAGTCTATCATATGATTTGTTACCTTTGAATTGTGTCTTTCTCCATTGAAAACATTTTACTTTTTGTGTTGCTAAATCTGCCAATTTTATGTTATAGCTCCTGAGTTTTATGACATCTTAACATTATTAATATATTCTTCTACATTTGAATATAATTCACATGAAATCATTATCTGAAAATTATTTAGTATTTATTGTGGAACTAGGTTGTCACTATATTTTCTTTCCAAACAATGTCAGAGATTGTAATTTAATTTACTGGCTAACTGACCTGTTCTTTACAGGTAGGAAATGCCATTCCTAGATATAAAAATTTACCTAAATAAAAGCAACTTTTTTCAAAATGTTTATTCTGTACTATTAAACTACATCTCTATATCATGTCACACTCTGTCAGTTTGTTATGTTAATGAAATATTCTAAAGCAGTGGTCCCCTACCTTTTTGGCACCAGGGACTGGTTTTGTGGAAGACAATTCTTCCACGGATGGGGTGGGAGGGATGATTTCTAGATGATTCAAGTGCATTACATTTATTGTGCACTTTATTTCTATCATTATTACATCAGCTCTACCTCAGACCATCCCAGAGGTTGGGGACCCCTGTACTAAAGCATGTCAACTGTTTAAAAATAATTTGTGGACTATTAACATGCATTTACATTTAGACTAATTTTAGAATATCTCGACAATTGTGTCTGCGTTCCATTTTGTGTGATTTATTTTTAGTGCGTTCACCTGCACGCATTTCTGCCCTTCCTTCTCTGCTTGTGTCCTTAGGTGACTAACCTTTGCACACTGCATCTCTCCAGATCATACTGGCTGCATCCCAGCTGCAGAAAATCAATAAAGAGGACCGACTGGAGATTCCAAGAGAAGGAAAGAGAAGGCAGGGGGAATTTTTCCTCCACAATTTCTCTGCTCCAGAACTGCCTCTTGTAGTAGATGATTCCTTCCAACAACTAGAATACAGTTCCCAATATGTGGGTCTCCCTCCAGTGGTGCAGCTCTCGTGAGACTCCATTCACCTCCATTCCCTCTCTTTCTCCCCTCTCCCTCAAAGCCCTAGAAATCCCTATGGTTAACTGCTTCCCATTTTCTCCTCTCTGGGGGACTCACTGTCACCTGTTTGTTAATAAATTATATCTCAAGAAGTAATCTCTTTATAACATTTTCTTCAACTATTTAAGGTAAATGCTATTTCCTACTGGAATTCTGTTTTAACTTCTGAAATAATACAGAGAAAGATAACTGGATAGATACAGAGAATGGCATAAATACATATATATGTGTGTTTATATAACTATATTTTGACTGAAATTATTTTGAAAGAAAAGAAAGTGAAAGTCACTCAGTCATGTCTGACTCTTTGTGACCTCATGGACTATACAGCCCATGGAATTCTCCAGGCCAGAATACTGGAGTGGTTAGCCATTCCTTTCTCCAGGGGATCTTCCCAACTCAGGGATCGAACCCAGGTCTCCTGCATTACAGGCAGATTCTTTATCAGCTGAGCCATAAGGGAAGCCCGAGTACTGGAGTGGGTAGCCTATCCCTTCTCCAGTGGAGCTTTCCAACCCAGGAATCAAACGGGGTTCTTCTGCATTGCAGGCAGATTCTTTAACAACTGAGCTATTAGGGAAGCCCAAATAATTTTGAATGTAAAGATTAACAGATTCATCATATATATATGTCTCTTCCTTTCCTCACATCTTTATTTATATACTTTAATTCTGATTTAAACTTTCTCTAAGCAATATTTATGCTTTGCTGTATATTTAATTCTAAGAAATGTGTGTGTATATATATATATAATAACCATTCTAAATAGGATTTTAACATTTGTCTACATTTTTAATTCTTCATATGCTTTTAATAAAGGAAAATCACTGTTGTCAAATGATGATACTTTAGTTCATCTTTTCATATATATACATATATATATCTTCTGAGCCATCCCAGAGACCATTTTGTATGCGTGTGTATCTGTGTGTGTGTGTGTGTGTGTGTACATATATATATATAAAAGAATTTGCCTGCAGTGGAGACCTGAGTTCAATCCCTGGGTCTGAAAGATCCTCTGGAGAAGGGAATGGCTATCCCCTCCACTATTCTTGCCTGAAGAATTCCATGGACAGAGGAGCCTGGCAGGCTACAGCCCATGGGGTTACAAAGAGTAGGATGCAACTGAGCAACTAACACTTTTACTTTCATACACACACACACACACACACACACACACATATCAGATTTTTTCTCGTCATATAACATTGTTAGGTTCTCCAGAACAATAAGAAAAGTTGGTTATAACTTTTCTTCCAAGGAGCAAGCATCTTTTAATTTCATGGCTGCAGTCACCATCTGCAGTGATTTTGGAGCCCCCAAAAGAGTACTGCTGCTGCTGCTAAGTCGCTTCAGTCGTGTCCGACTCTGTGCGACCCCATAGACGGCAGCCCATTAGGCTCCTCTGTCGCTGGGATTCTCCAGGCAAGAACACTGGAGTGGGTTGCCATTTCCTTCTCCACAAAAAGAGTACATATGTTGCCAAAAAATCAGTCAAGTATTTCTATAACTCCAGGTCTTTGTGCTAAACCAACTGAGAGGAAAAAAACTGCATGTTTCAAAGTTTAAATTAATTATGATAATATGCATTTACCGCCAAATATTAAATCAGAATAACAGAAACAGAAGGCTTTGTTTTGGCAGAAATTAATCTTTTGGCTTTTGTACAGACACACAGTCTAAAATATTACATGTGAACTTGTGTGCTTTTATTTAAGGTATTTCCATGGCCAGGAATGTTTGGTCCTATTACTTTTCATTTATTTAACTGAATGTTATAAATCCATTAATGCTCAGTTGCTGTGCAGTTGTTTCCCTGAGCACCATAAGAGCTCAGTACATAATGACATTTTCCAAACTTATATAGCCAGGTGGATTCTATCCTATACCTTGAAATTTGAGTTTATACACATACATACACACAAAATGGAGGTATTAAAAAATTATTTTTGAGGGACCTAAGAGTCTTATAAAAATATTTTAAGAAAATAGTGACTGTGATTACACTGTGATGATCAAATCATCAAATCAATGTTTTTCTTAAAGATAACAATCCAGAATGGATTGGAACCTACAAAATGCCAGGCTCTACTGCCGACTGCTGAAGAGAAATACTACACAAAACACAGTCCCTGACCTCACAGTACTTAGATGCACATGACAAAAAATAGCAATCTAAGAAGTCATATAGTATAGGTTTTACTAAATGTTTATAATATTTAAATGTTTTAATATTAAAGAGTGCTAAATTAAATACATTAATATAATACTTCATTTACAAGGAAAGTAATAAAAGATGATAATGATAAATAAAGGTGATAATGATATCAGCATTACTTTCACTTTTAACGTCTGAACAAGCAACTCAAGAGCTATCATACCCATTTAGGAATTAAATCAAACCCTACAAAAGAGTATCTAAAAAGTTTGTTTAATTACTACTTTTTCTATCTTTGGGGTTAGAGGAAGAACAATATGAACTTTTAAAGACAATGTATTTTCAATGTCTAATATCAAGACTGGCTCAATCCAAACTTATTATAATACTTGTGAAAAGAAAAAAAAAATAAATGGTCATAGGCAGACACCCAGTTCTTTGCTCTTCTGTCAGGTAATTTGAATAACTTACATGCTCTTTTTCTGTTGTTTTATAGCCCACATTTAATTAAGCAATTTAATCTATGTGGGAATGTCATTCGATTCATATATTTAGCCTTCCTATGGATTTTCTGTGCCTTCCTGCAAACAATTAGGTCCTAAATTCACGGTCTTGAAACATGGATGTCAAAAGAGCAAACAGAGAAAATGGTTTTAACAACTGCTAATACTAGTATATATAAATGATATAAAATATTTTTTAAACCATCCATATACCAGAATCAGATTTATTTTAGATACAAATTAAAACTACATTATTATATTTGAGATGAAAAAAGCTAGACTTAACACTTGGCAAGTAAAATTTAGTGTACAGCTTAGAATGATGCAAAATTTTACTTCTTGAGGAAACCCTTTAGAAACACTGATCAAATTTAAAATGATAAATATAAATGTAAAAATTGTGCATGTTAAAATAATAATAATAACATACTCTAAATTAGACATTTTTTTTTTCCTGCAGAAACTAAATGAGGTTAATACAGTTGGTGGTGTGAACCTAATTTGCAGGGCCATTAGAGCTGAAATATTTCAAATACATTACTGTTCAGTTCTTATCCTTTGCATAAAGTTGATTTATGAAGAAATATGCAAGCCTAGAGTAGTCCACTACAGTATGCTTTCTTGTATGATTATTTCACACAAAAATGGTTATTGACCGTATGTATTTTGTATAGGCCTTCACACAGAGGAGTTGTTAACATAATTCATTTACAATTCAGTTAGCAAGAAAACGTGTTCAACTGAATTTTACTCTGAAACAATAAATCAAACCAATGTGAAATATATTACATCCCATAAAATGAACAAACACTGATCAAATTATACAGCTGAACAATGGAGCTCACATATCTACCAAGACACTTAAAATATCACCTCCATACAGTCATTAAAGAATTCTCAATATTCAAAGGGTTTACATAGGCAAACATTAATAACTTTGGTCATATTATCAGCTTATTCTAGAGGTTTATGATGGTGAATTTAAAAATAGTAACTTCTTATAGTTTATGTCAATAAATATTCAAGGCTTTTTTTCTACCATAAATACTTATGTTTTCAATGCCATTTAGATGAAAATACATGTTTATCTTATGGTGATTATCAGTATGATCTTTAGGATCTTCAAGTAGTTGAGAAAAAAAGGGATCTATCCAAGTCAGCATCCATTCTTGGTATCAGAAAGATCCAGCAAACATCAAATGAATGTTTTCATAATCTACAGATAATACAGCATGAAGAATAATGCCTTAGGCAGGGATGGTGCTTAAGGAAGAGCTGCTGCTTTGTTGTATCTATGTGACAAATACGTCAAATAAAAAATAAAATCAGTCCTTGGTTTACTCTCTAAATTTCTGAGCTATTTCTACAATGGTAGTTGATAAGAAGTTTTCCTCTATTTCTGATGAGAACTCTAATAAGAAAGTGTGTACTGGGAATCCCAACATATTAGATTGAATAGTGTGCCCTGAAAGCAGGTTCCCACTGCTGAATACTCTATAGATGTATCTATCAATTTCAGTTCAGTTCAGTTCTATCCCTCAATTGTGTCTGACTCTTTGCAACCCCATGGACTGTAGCACGCCAGGCCTCCCTGTCCATCACCAACTCCCGGAGTCCACCCAAATCCATGTCCATTGAGTTGGTGATGCCATCCAACCATCTCATCCTCTGCTGTCCCCTTCTCCTCCTGTCCTCAATCTTTCCCAGCATCAGGGTCTTTCCCTCTTCGCATCAGGTGGCCAAAGTATTGGAGTTTCAGCTTCAACATCAGTCCTTCCAGTGAACACCCAGGACCGATCTCCTTTAGGATGGACTGGTTTTTATCTATCATCTATTATGTATCAATCAGTCACATTCACTTATAATTTCACTGCATACGGCTCAGTTGCTGACATGTTTGACTCTTTGTGACACTATGGACTGTAGCTTGCCAGGCTCCTCTGTCCATAGAATTTTTCAGGCAAGCATACTGAAATGGGTTGTCATTTCCTCCTCCAAGGGATCTTCCTGACCCAGGGATTGAATCTGCATCTCCTGTTTCTCCTGCATTGGTAGGTGGATTCTTTACCATTGCACCACCTGGGAAGCCCTATGATTTCATTAAAGTTATAGTATTTCAGACTAGGGATATGTATCTGTGTGTTCATATGCATGTTGCAATTCTTAACAAAAATGCTATGACATATTTAATGACAAAATTCTCCCCTAGAGTATAAGCAATTCTTATAAGAGATGTTATCTCTTATGCTAAATTAATATTTTAAGGTAGTCTCGTATGTTTTTTGCCCCACATACACACTATACATCTATTACAGCTAAAGAATCTAAGCAATCTGACATTTATATGGAATGAATGACACTGCTAGAAAATATCTATGACATTGTGGGGTTAACAAGTCAACAAACGAACAAAAGTCATTTTCTTTTTTGATCATAGTGTTAGTTGAATAGATAAGAGAATGTTACATTCACAGTGAAGCTTGTCAATGTCTCCCATAACAAGTTCACATAATAAGTTCATACAGTATAGTATTGAATCTGTACTAGATTATAGTGTTTTAAAAACACACAGGTGCACAACACTATAGATAAAGATAGATGAAAAATGGACCTGTGTTAATGTCAAGTAATATCTAGTTGATGGTCACATGATATCTTACTAAAGATTTGGATGTTAGGGTATAATAATACAGCTATTATATAAAAAGAGGCTACTATGATGGAAAGAATGGCTCTTACTGTTGATATTAAAGTGTTACTATGAATCTGTTAATATTGAAACCAATAAGATAAATTTAATATACATCAACTTAAAGTTTTGAATAAATATTAGAAAGAATTGTTATAATAACTGCATGGATTCCAAAAATAATTGACTTGGAATCAGGCAATTCAAATTCTATTTCTAGCCTTAAATCTTTCTAAATGTAGGACATATGATTACCAGGATGGCAAAGGGTACTAAAAGCAAGTAATATGAGTAAAGGTTTTGGATGTTCATCTTGAAGATGGTGGCAGCATAATGAACTCTTCAAATAGCTAAGGGCTATCATGGTTCCTCTAAATAAAAATTAATCTATGTATAAAGGTTACAAGGACACATATTCTAGCTCAATGTAAGAAATAAGTTTTAGATAATATCCCTTTTAATTATAATTGAGTAGAATAAGACAGGATCTACTTCAGATTAGCAGAGTGATTCAGATTAGCAGAGTGATTCAGTAAGAAAAAGTTTTGATATCTGTCATCTGCATTAGAAAGGTATTCTGCACTGCTTGACCTGTTAGCTTAGTCTATGCATTATCTCTTTACTTTCAAATACATTATTTTATTTACTTCTCTTTTTAAAAAAAAATCTGGAAGTAGGTGAAAGAACTATGTAAAGATGAATTCAGTGAGACTTCGAGAATAAAAATGGCTTCCTGAGACTATTGAGCTTGTAAGGAGAAGAGAAATACTTCCATCTCTAAATTCTGATGAATGCTCAAAGAATAAACATGACCACTTCGCAAATTCATTTACTAGAGTTCTGCTTACACCTCTACAACCACCATGAGTAAGTTTTTTCTTTTTATGTCAGGACTCTGCCTTCAATGGCATCATTAGTTCTAGTTAGTGAAAAATAAAATAATTCACTTTACCATGCTGCATTTTTTAAAAAATCAGTATTTCTACAGGACACTTGCACACACACCTTCTCTAACTGAGGATATATGTTAACCTTCATAGAAGAAACAAAAATTGTGCTGAGATTCAACCATTCATTGGTGACTTTCTCTTGAACATTTTACAGATTTTTATTATATATGCATAATATTATACATACTATATATACACACATATATACATATTAACCTTTAACATATATTCCAACTCACTTTTATTTGCCAAATTACGCTACTATAAAACACAGAGTATTAGAAAATACACTACATAGGACTCTGATCATAGTTTTGTTTTCAATTTAAATAACTTTTTTTGTAATAAAATCTCCATAGTTTATAAAGGGCATTGCTGCCTGTCAGGAAGGAATAATGAGCTTGTGTTTTTCAGCTGTGTGTAAATTGCAACCATTTTATATTTCTAAGGAGAGGCATCTATCAATCAATATTTTTAGAAAATGACAATCCTCAGTTAAGCAGAGATTGCTACTGAAGCTGATAAATGTTTACCCTTCATTGAAGACTGACAAACAGCATATGACACAGACTGCTTTTGTGTTTTTTTTTTTATGCTGTTTACATTAAAGTCTGTCTAGGAATATGAAAATTGAAAAAATGTGATTTTAATGTAAAACTGCTTTCAAATTTCTTGTTAGGAAGCTTGCCAGACACGCCAGAGGACCATTTGGGGAAGCAAACAGGTATTGCACATATAAGATAAATAAGTGAAGTAGTGATAAAAGCAAATATAAGCCACTGTAGTGACACGAATAAAATATAATAAAATACAGTTAAATGATCCCACTGCAAGGTCTGTATTCATATGTCTTTTCATAAATGGAGTTCTAGCAACCTTCGTGGCTTATCTTGGGTACATTTAACAGCAGTAGTTTCCCCCAAAGCCAGCTAAAGTTATTTAATCCATGACTGCTTTTTATATAGAGCTGGTGGTCATGTATGGATGTGAGAGTTGGACTGTGAAGAAAGCTGAGCGCCAAAGAATTGGTACTTTCGAACTGTGGTGTTGGAGAAGACTCTTGAGAGTCCCTTGGACTGCAAGGAGATCCAACCAGTCCATTCTGAAGGAGATCAGCCCTGGGTGTTCTTTGGAAGGACTGATGCTAAAGCTGAAACTCCAGTACTTTGGCCACCTCATGTGGAGAGTTGACTCATTGGAAAAGACTCTGATGCTGGGAGGGATTGGGGGCAGGAGGAGAAGGGGATGACAGAGGATGAGATGGCTGGATGGCATCACCGACTCGATGGACATGAATCTGAGTGAACTCCGGGAGTTGGTGATGGACAGGGAGGCCTGGCGTGCTGCGATTCATGGGGTCGCAAAGAGTTGGACATGCCTGAGCGACTGAACTGAACTGAACTGATTTATTTGAACTTAAGAGAATAGCAGACTACATAAATGACATGCTAATATTCTAAAGTGAGCTAAATTGTGTTAGCAACAAAACTTTTCTGCATTTCACCTTGGCCTATGAGAGAATGGGAGAGTTATGTTATTGGTTAAAACTCAATGACTAAAGCAGTTCTTTTCGAAAATACTGAATGTATGAAAATACAGGAAAATAGTATTTTCCTGCTCCTCATCTGCCTATATTTGTAGTCCTTTAGTTTAAATGGGAACTCCCAGTTGCAATTTTTTATTCTTAACTTTCTTTCATCATTTTTAATTTTCTTTCCCTTCCCCCAGTTCTTAAACTGAAGAAGACCCTAACTACCAAAATGACAGTCTTTCTACTTTCATTTATCAAACTGAAATTCTTTTATTTATCCATTCATTCATGAAATATTTATTGCATGGCTACCCTTTTGCAGGGACTGAAGTACATGTTAGCTGTGAACAAAAGAAACAATGGACACTTTTTTCATGGAGCTTAGATTCTAGTAAAGGAGACACATATCAACAGGCAAACTCACTACTTGTACACAGAGGACGCTAAAAATGTCAAATATTTAGTCTTCTAGCACAAGGTCAACCATTAATCCAGCACTTCAACTTCAGGACCATTTCATGTTAATAAATATTCTGGTCCACTTGTTTATATATTTATATTCTGCCTCATTTCAAAAACTGATTTGTGATAGCTTGCTATGTTGGATGATTCTCCAAGAACAGTATGGTATTCTTTCAAATGTTATATTAACCTCCAAAAACTCTATATTTAACATTTCTACAATTTTATAGATGATCTCAGTAGACCCTCTTTATTTTAATTTCTGTAAAAACAATACACCAAGTTTACCAGAGGTAATTATTAACACAAAGTGTTGTATATATGTATAGGTATCTCTCACAAAATGCTTTTCATAATAAAAGGCTCAGAAATTATATTTTCTGGTTCTTTCTTTGGTAATTAAATATGACATTCCCCTAACTTGGGGTTCCCTGGTAGCTCCGTGGTAAAAGAATCTGCCTGTAATGCAGGAGACCTGGGTTCAATCCCTGGGTCGGGAAGGTTCCCTGGAAAAGGAAATGGCAACCCACTCCAGTATCCTTGCCCGAAGAATCCCATGGACAGAAGAGCCTGGTGGGCTACAGTCCATGGGGGTCGCAAAGAGTCGGACAGGACTGAGCACACAAAGAAAGAAGGGAAGGGAAGAATCAATATAGTGAAAATGAGTATACTACCCAAAGCAATTTACAAATTCAATGCAATCCCTATCAAGCTACCAGCCACATTTTTCACAGAACTAGAACAAATAATTTCAAGATTTGTATGGAAATACAAAAAACCTTGAATAGCCAAAGCAATCTTGAGAAAGAAGAATGGAACTGGAGGAATCAACTTGCCTGACTTCAGGCTCTACTACAAAGCCACAGTCATCAGGACAGTATGGTACTGGCACAAAGACAGACATATAGATCAATGGAACAAAATAGAAAGCCCAGAGATAAATCCACACACATATGGACACCTTATCTTTGACAAAGGAGGCAAGAATATACAATGGAGTAAAGACAATCTCTTTAACAAGTGGTGCTGGGAAAACTGGTCAACCACTTGTAAAAGAATGAAACTAGATCACTTTCTAACACCGCACACAAAAATAAACTCAAAATGGATTAAAGATCTAAATGTAAGATCAGAAACTATAAAACTCCTAGAGGAGAACATAGGCAAAACACTCTCAGACATAAATCACAGCAGGATCCTCTATGATCCACCTCCCAGAATGCTGGAAATAAAAGCAAAAATAAACAAATGGGATCTAATTAAAATTAAAAGCTTCTGCACAACAAAGGAAAATATAAGCAAGGTGAAAAGACAGCCTTCTGAATGGGAGAAAATAATAGCAAATGAAGCAACTGACAAACAACTAATCTCAAAAATATACAAGCAACTTCTGCAGCTCAACTCCAGAAAAATAAACGACCCTATCAAAAAATGGGCCAAAGAACTAAATAGACATTTCTCCAAAGAAGACATACGGATGGCTAACAAACATATGAAAAGATGCTCAACATCACTCATTATTAGAGAAATGCAAATCAAAACCACAATGAGGTACCACTTCACACCAGTCAGAATGGCTGCGATCCAAAAATCTGCAAGCAATAAATGCTGGAGAGGGTGTGGAGAAAAGGGAACCCTCCTACACTGTTGGTGGGAATGCAAACTAGTACAGCCACTATGGAGAACAGTGTGGAGATTCCTTAAAAAATTGCAAATAGAACTACCTTATGACCCAGCAATCCCACTGCTGGGCATACACACCGAGGAAACCAGAATTGAAAGAGACACATGTACCCCAATGTTCATCGCAGCACTGTTTATAATAGCCAGGACATGGAAACAACCTAGATGTCCATCAGCAGATGAATGGATAAGAAAGCTGTGGTACATATACACAATGGAGTATTACTCAGCGGTTAAAAAGAATTCATTTGAATCAGTTCTGATGAGATGGATGAAACTGGAGCCGATTATACAGAGTGAAGTAAGCCAGAAAGAAAAACACCAATACAATATACTAACACATATATATGGAATTTAGGAAGATGGCAATGACGACCCTGTATGCAAGACAGGGAAAGAGACACAGATGTGTATAACCGACTTTTGGACTCAGAGGGAGAGGGAGAGGGTGGGATGATTTGGGAGAATGACATTCTAACATGTATACTATCATGTGAATTGAATCGCCAGTATATGTCTGACGCAGGATGCAGCATGCTTGGGGCTGGTGCATGGGGATGACCCAGAAAGATGTTATGGGGAGGGAGGTGGGAGGGGGGTTCATGTTTGGGAATGCATGTAAGAATTAAAGATTTTAAAATTTAAAAAATAAAAAACTAAAAATAAAAAAAAAAGAAAAAAAAAAGAAAAAAAAAAAAGAAAGAAAGAAGGGAAGGGAAAGAAGGGAAAGGCTACCCACTTCAGTATTCTGGCCTGGAGAATTCCATGGACTGTGTAGTCCATGGGGTCACAAAGAGTCGACACAACTGAGCAACTTTCACTTTCCCCTAACATTAAAAAAATGCATTTATTTATTATTTATTTGACTGTGCTGGGTCTTAGTTGCAGCATGAGGGATTTTTTAGTTGTGGCACGTAAACTCTTAGTTGTGGCATGTGGGATTTAGTTCCCCGACCAGGGATTGAATCTAGGTCCCCTGCATTGGGAGCACAGTGTTACCCACTGGACCATCAGGGCCACTGAAGCCTCCCTTAACTTCTTAATCTAGCATTAGCAAGTCATTTCAGCAAACCATCAACATTTGTTAAACATTCATTATAGTACCTACTATGTATTAAAGAATTTTCTAAGCAAAATGGCAAAACTAAAACATGTATACAAAAGGCTTAGCTTTATAAGAACATAATCCTGGACCTATACTTAACATTTGGCTATAAATTTATAGCTAATTAAATCACATTTAATTTGGGAAACTGTAGTCATCAGGTGTACATGCTAAAACATAAGATGGTTTTAAATAAATGTATAAATATGTGATTCAATTCATTATCATTAAAATATATCATAGAAGGCCAAAGCAGGTCCCCCAAATATTTTAAAGTTTCATGATAAGGACATGATACGTACTTGAACAGGAACTAGATTTAGAGGGTTACAGGACAGAATAAAGGCTTTCCAGCCAATAGGAGAAAGGTTGAATTGCATTAAGGAATGAATTCTTGTCACAAGGAAAAAATGTAACTATGTGGGATGATGCATGTTAACTAGATTCACTACAGTGAACACTTGACAATACATACAAATATTGAATTATCATGCTGCACACATGAAACTAATATAACATTATAGGTCAATTACATTTCAATAAAATAAAAATTTTAAAGGTTCCTGCATTTGGGAAACAGTAAAAAAAAAAAAAATCTGCCCTGTGAAAAGAGCTAAAAACTAGTAAGAGGTTAGGCTAGAAGAAAAGTTACAGGCTAGAAAGACTATGAAAAATATTGTTAACTGCTGAGTTTGAAATTTTTAATATAGGTAATGAGGAGCCACTAAATATTTCTGAATAGAGACCCACATGATTAAACTTGCATTCCAGTAAAAGTCTGGAGACAATGATTCAAACAGATGCAAATATGGAAATACAGAACATTTTAAACCATGACCACAAAATGTGTAGGAATAAGGTAGAGCAGTGGGAAAATCAGAAAAGAACGTTTTTGATCAGGGATCTCATATGATGTAATGAACTTTTAGGAAAGTTAAATCATTAGGTAGGAGATTCAGTGAAGGCATCATATAGTGTTAAAATAAAGTAAAGTGAAAGTCACTCAGTCATGTTCAACTCTTTGCGACCCCATGGGCTATACAGTCCTTGAAATTCTCCAGGCCAGAAAACTGGAGTGGGTTGCCTTTCCCTTTTCCAGGGGATCTTCCCAACCCAGCGATCAAACCCAGGTCTCCCACATTGCAGGCAGATTCTTTACCAGCTGAGTCACAAGAGAAGCCCTCATATGGAGTTGATGCTGCTTAAATTGAACCTAGAGAAGCAAAACTCTGGAGTCATTTCAGGAAATTATAATTAAGCCAATCTGATTTGAGCTCTAAGTTAAATATGGGTAAAACTGAGAAATAAAAGGCTTTCAATGAATTGGTTAGAAGTTGGAAGTTTCTCCATGTATCTGATAATGTCATTCATACTCTCAGGAATAAAGATGAGTCTGGTTTGAGGTGATGGATTTTATCTCAGACAAGCCTTCCTGCCCTTAAAGTGAACTTTTCAGTAATCAGAGTTTACCTCTACAAAAAAATAAAATAAAAATGGCAATTAAACTAAAAATAAAGTCATCACTCATTTAGAAAGGGAAAGCATTTTTTCAGATATTGTAAGATAACAGTAAGAAAGCTTTTGAGTTCTGAAGTCAAACACTCCCAGATTCAAATCCAGTGGAGGTACCAGCATGTAGCCCTTAAAGCGGCTGTAAGGCTTACATAAGAAACTGCAGGTAAAATGTCTGGCACATAATGTCACATTAAATATTAGCTATTTTAGCAAAACTGACTGGGTTTCTACCCTTACACTGCTAGTAATGGGGTAGAACTGGTAATATAGATTTTAAAGTCAATGAAATGGAAGTAAAAACACGAGAATGAAAACCTCTGGAGCCAAGGGAACATACAGAGGATAAGAACAGTTTTAGAGTACATCCACAATAAAATGATGAGGGGAGTCAAGAGAGCAGACAGAAACTGTGATGTTGAAATGGATGATACATCACATACAGCAATGGCAACATAGACACAGACACGGGCAGGAGGACAAGATGGGAAGCTGCCCCAGATGCACAGAAGTGCAACTCTCCAAAGCAGCCATGTAAAATACAGCCTGAAATTCAATTAGAATTTAATCAGTGACTCTTGAGAAGACAGTTTTGATAGAATGAATGAGAGAGAAGTTAGCTTGTAAGAGATTAAGGGGAAAGGATATACAGGGAAATAGATAACAACTTCAGTTATAGAGCCACACTCAGGGTGTGTAGCCTTCTGAATTACCATGGTTAACAGTAATTGGGTGCTCACAACTTGACAGGCCCTGCTCTGAATGTTTCAAATCAAACTGATTCATTTAACCCTCGAAACAGTCCTCTGACACGAACAGAATTGTCATCTTCATTTTATCAATGAGACAAAGGAGGCACAGGGAAATTGAGACATATGCACAATTTAACACAGCTCAAAGTGGCCAAATTGGCTTTGAATCAGGCAGTCTGGCTGCAGGACCGGTGCTGTTCTAACACTCACACAGCTTCTAAGGCAAGAGTGGTGATTTGAACTTTGGTCATATGGCTGAGCCTCTGCTTACCTGAATAGGCCCCAGTGTTCTTTTAAGGATCACTTTACATAAAGTGCTATGAGAGAGAGAGACCCTTAAGGCAGCTTGTAAGAGTGGGAGAGAAAACACAGGTATAAGATTACCATAATACCTGTCATCGGATAACTTCGATTGGAAAGAACTTTGGAAAAGGCACAGGACATATCTCTAGCTCCAGTAATTCAGAAAAGATCTGTTTGAAGGTGATAGTCATTACACTGCATCAGGAGAAGAGGAAGCTTTGAGACGTTTCAGGAAATTATAAATAAACGGATGACTGGAGACTAAGATAAATAGGGAGATAAATTTGGAAAACTGAGAATCTGTGATTGAAATGTGATCATGGACAGTTTAAGGACTACTGCTGAAATGTTTAAGTTAGGGAATGGTATGAGGCGAGCTTTTAATTCAGGGCAGTGGTTCTCATACTGGGGGCCCCAGGTCAGCAAGCACCAACATCACCTGGGCATTTGTTAGAAAGGCAACTTATCTGGTCCTCTTCCACACATACAGGATTAGAAACTCTGCGTGTGTGGCCCAGCACTCTGTGTTAAAAGAAACTTATTTTTTGATTGGAGGATAATTGCTTCCCAATATTTTTCTGCTGTATAACAACTGAGTCATCAATACTCATTGATATTATGAGTATTTAAATACTCCCTCTTGAGCCTCCCACCCCTTAGTGCTGTGTGTTTTAACTGGTCTCTAGGTTATCCTGATGCATGCTCAAGTGTGAGAACCCTTGTGTGGGATGTTATTGTCACTAAGCCTGTTCACAAAAGTTCCATTATTTTATCCCAGGCTCCTGATAGCACCTTTGACTCAGCTCACTTGACCTCAGCTGTGGCCGCATAACTTGCTTCATCAAATGAAATGGGAACAGAAGTGATGCATGCCACTTCTAAGCAGAGGCTTTATGTACTATCACGTATGTAAACAAGTTTTCTCATGTTCTCAAATTTAGTGTTGAGATTCGCACACAGAGTGAAATGACTTGAGGACCTCTATCAACCTACAGGGGCTTGAAGCTTGGTGGGAAAATTTCTATTATTTTCAGTCCCTAAGATATCAGGATTTTTGTTACGGACACATAGCCTGGCCTATCCTGACATAATGTGGGGTGGGGGATGGTATTGAGAATGGATTGTTTTCTCTTTCATAGAAGAGAATGTGCTAAGACAGATATATCAATGAAATATCTAAGAATATTTTTGCATAGCCAAAAAAGGGACATATACCTTTAGTGTATATATGAGACAGAGATGAATAAATTATTAAAATTAATTTTATCTCTGGGTATAAGGATTTGAGGTTAATTTTTACTTGGTCTATTATTATTATTGTTATACGTAGAGCATTACATATTCACAAGAAAGAAACAAATATCAGAAAAGCATAAAATCAATGGCACAGAACTTGCCTCAAATCTCATCTTCTCCAGGGGATAAAACCTTAGAAGACCTTTTAACTAGAAAATTACGTATGTGCCTTCACTACTTCTTGCTCTCTTACCACATACAGGACACTTTTAAGTTCTAACCACAGATTATTTCTGATCCTTCTCATAGTCTTACTGGTGAGACTTATGATCCCAAGGTCAGCAATGAATTCCCAAGTGTTTATATAATGAGCCTTAGATCACACTGTGAGGAAATAAATGATCTGAGATTCAAACAAAGTTCTGCTCATTCTAAAACAGGCTTTTTAAAAAATTAGCTCTTATGGTTATATGCGGGTTTGTATGAGCATTTGCATATGTATACATATTATGCTTGTGTGTGCAAGTATAGTATATTTGATAGCCTTTAAAAACCAAAACCAAGTGGTCCTTTCATGTGCTGAAAAAGAGACTGGTGCTTTATGCTCAGTAATTATAATTAACTAAAAAAATGTTTTATTACTCACTCTAATTCACCATATTGATATTGCTACTATTTATATTTCCTTTTTAAGATAATATGATGCAACAAAGAATCATGACTCTTTGTAAGGAAACTCCACTGACATTTCTAGGTCATAATAAGTCTTCATGAGATAATAAATGTAATATGTAGATATCTACAATTGGCCTCCAGCGTTTCACAACTCAGTGTATTTTTTCAAATCCTTGTCATCCACTCTAAAGATACTAATTTTTTTCCCCCTCTTCGAAATAGTAAAGCCAGAAATATCAGGAGCCAGACTCATTACATTGTTTTCAATACTGAGATATCATCACTCAAGCTGATCACCATAAATCCACAGAATTGTCATTAACTTTACATGCTTGCTGAATTGTAAAACCAGAAAAAAAAACCAAAGCTTCCTTTAATATCAGTAACGTTTGGCTGACAGGGTAATTAATACTCCTGGGCACATGAGTGGGCTTTAAAGAGGGTTCAGAAATTCTCTGAAATTATATGTAAACTATTTTATATTTGTATAGATGTGCATGAAAGCAAGTCCATATATTTTACTTCCAATAGGTAAAACACCCACAAAAGATTTGGTTGCATAGTTCTGCTGCTGCTGCTGCTAAGTCACTTCAGTCGTGTCCAACTCTGTGCGATCCCACAGATGGCAGCCCACCAGGCTCCCCCGTCCCTGGGATTCTGAGAATATACCAAAAATCCATGAGTTGTATACTTTAAATGAGTGAACTGTGTGATATTTAAATTGTCTCAATAAACCTTTAAACAAAAGACTAATCTAGAATTTTCAAAACAAACTTATCAAGCCAAAGTAAAAATCCCTTCAATTTTATGGGGCCCTATTTTCAGACCCTGTGTTCCATGTCAAGTAACCCATCTCTTGATCTGACTCAACCTCAACTAATGACCTGTTCAATGCTGTTTTCTGTTGGGCTCTAGCTAAGCTTGCCATGCCTGGGCAATCTCAGGCCAGCATCATGACCTGGTTGCCTGGCTACCACCTGTTCCCTTTAGTAACAGAACTCTCCATTCTGAAGTTTTCCCTACTTTTGGCTCACATTGTGCCACAGTTAAGACACTATCCAAGTATCTAAAATTCTTTGATTTTTTTAAGAGAAAAGAATGATATGTTTATTAAATTACAAAAGAAAAATCAATATTTTATTAAAGATTCTTTGTGCCCATAAGAATGTGGACGCTGATGTGAAAAACATAGGTCTGATAAGCTTAAAGATTCCCTGAAAACAAGGAGTCAGACAAGTAATCAGGTGCCACAGGCCAGATTATGGAGGAAATACACATATTATTGGTTAACATATCTCACAGATAAGGAGAAAAGCTGGGAAGCAGGAATGATTTGGAGGTAGTAATAATATAATTTTAACCACTGGGCAAGACCAGGGCCTGAAATACCAGAAAGAGATGTATAGACACCCAGGAGAGGAGTTGTCAGTATAGTCCCAAGGGTTTAGGAAAGGAATAAATGGGTAGAAGGATTCAGGAATTATACCCAAACACTAATAAAGTAGCAAATAAGGTGTTAGGCCACCAGCAAGAAAGACACTGAGCAATAGATGTAAGAGAAAGGCTGGGGAAAACAAAGCTTTGAGGAAAGTCTGGCTGCTGCCCACATGTGTTTTACTGAATACATAAAATCTTTTTTGAGCTTTCATTCTTTTAACCTGTAAAGTTGACATATTTAATAATTATTTAATCCTCATTATTATCCTTTGATGTAGATATTATTATTATTATCCTCATTTTACAGATGAAGAACCTGAGGCTCAGAGAGGATAAATGAATTGACCAATATCACACCACTAGTAAATGGCAAAATGGAGATTCAGACCCAATTAGGCTGGCGTTGATGGTACCCTGACTGTCCTCCTTGCATTTTGGTGCATGCTAGTGCAACTTCCACCTTCCAGTTCCCGTATCTCTTGGCTCACTGCAGTCTGTTTTACCCAAGTGCACGGGATAGACAGATCAAAGATGCCAAGAACTGAGTGCACGCCCCCTCCCAGACTCTCTCAACCAAAGACCAGCAAGAACATGTATATAAATTCTCCAGCTTCCTCATTTCTTTGTAGGATAAACTCTGAGGTGTGCGTCTCACACCATTTTCCACTAGTCCCAAGTAGAACTGAGTTCCAACTGCCCACAGTAGTAACTCTTGAAATGGTCCCTTTACTGGCTTCCTTCTGGTCCTTGTCTCAGCTCCTCACTCCCCGATTCAAGTTTCCTAGGGTCATCTCTCAAAGAAGCCATGAGAGCTACATAATCTGAAAATCACAAAGAGGGCTAAATATAAACAACTATTATTTTATTATAATGATTAATATGTTCATTGGAAGGATTTATGCTGAAGCTGAAGCTCCAATACTTTGACCACCTGATGCAAAAGCTGACTCATTAGAAGAGACCCTGATGCTCGGAAAGATTGAAGACAGGAGGAGAAGGAGACAACAGATGATGAGACGGTTGAATGGCCTCATCAACTTGATGGACATGAGTTTGAGCAAGCTCCAGGAGTTGGTGATGGACAGGGAAGCCTGGTGTCCATTGCTGCAGTCTGTTGCAAAGAGTCGGCCACAACTGAAGGACTGAACTGAACTGAATGATTGGTAACATTGATTTTTAAGCCAACACATGAAAGCAACCCTTGTTATTATCCCTTCTGGTTAGGAGTCTCCTCATGAGGGTTGGAATGCTGTTGGCCCTGAACTCATGGTTGTGGGCTCCAATACTCCTGAATGCCAGAGGAGTGTCCATGAGGGGAAACCAGAAACTTGTACAAAATTCTGTTGAATGTGTTCAGTGAGTGAAGAATGGGAGAAAGTTCTATTTTGACCTCAACAATGAAGGGAGATGATACACTGAAAAACACTTCCTCTGTAAGAGTTTACATGCTCTCCCAAGATGAAGGCAGGGTCTTTGATAAGCTGTCACAGTACCTCGTGCATCTCTTTGGCAGTACCGATCACAACGGAATCAATTAGTTAGTGGTTAGGTGGTGAGTTTTTCCAGTCCAGGTTGTTCAGTGAGAATAAGCACGGAGTTTCTTCTACTGCTTCACACCATGCCTGGTAAGCAATAAAATGTGTGTCCAGCACTGTGCTAGACACAGGGCACAGAAAAATGACTAAGAGAGATGATTCGTCCTATCCTCACAAAGCTGCAAACAAGATTTTAGGCACATATTTTCATCTTGAAACCCTCTCCCAAAGCTTGTAAATATGCTCAGAGGTATTCAGTTCCCCTCTACTTCCACCTACAACCCATTTCTCAATCTTTTTAGCAACCAACTTTGAGAAAAGGACAATACAATTCAGTTCAGTTCAGTCGCTCAGTCATGTCCGACTATTTGTGACCCCATGAATTGCAGCACGCCAGGCCTCCCTGTCCATAATCAACTGCCGGAGTTCACTCAGACTCACGTCCATCGAGTTGGTGATGCCATCCAGCCATCTCATCCTCTGTCGGCCCCTTCTCCTCCTGCCCCCAATCCCTCCCAGCATCAGAGTCTTTTCCAATGAGTCAACTCTTCGCATGAGGTGGCCAAAGTACTGGAGTTTCAGCTTCAGAATCATTCCTTCCAAAGAACACCCAGGACTGATCTCCTTCAGAATGGACTGGTTGGATCTCCTTGCAGTCCAAGGGATTCTCAGAGTCTTCTCCAACACCACAGTTCAAAAGCATCAATTCTTCAGTGCTCAGCTTTCTTCACAGTTCAACTCTCACATCCATACATGACCACTGGAAAAACCACAGCCTTGACTAGATGGACCTTTGTTGGCAAAGTAATGTCTGCTTTTCAACATGCTGTCTAGGTTGGTCATAACTTTCCTCCCAAGGAGTAAGCGCCTTGTAATTTCATGGCTGCAATCACCATCTGCAGTGATTTTGGAGCCCGCAAAAATAAAGTCTGACACTGTTTCATACATGTTCACAATTTTTCACTGTTACACTAAAGTTACCCTTTGCCCTATCACCTAAACTTCCAATTTGCTAAATTCAATTCATGATTTTAATCTACATCTTACTCAATTTTTGGTGGTATTAAGTATTTAGGTAGTCCTCTCATGATCCACCTCCTGCCTCCCTGTCTCTTCCCTCTTGGTCTCTATGGGGCTGTATAGTCTACACATTACCTTCTTCTCAAGTGACACATTCTCCAATGGGTTCAACTACTATACATGCCAAAACTTATCTACCCTATATGTGTTCATCAGACAAAAATCCCCCTTGTAAGCTTCAAGTGCATATCCACAATGGCATTTTATCATAGGCATATTAAGTGGGCCCTATCAAAAACTGAACCCACTCCTTCTATCTCCTCCCCAAACCTTGTCATTCCTAGTGGATTCCTTATTCTCTTGCTTGATGTATTAGCATAGAAATTCATCCTAGCAGACTTCACCTCCCTACACTGCCCTACCTCGTCATTCATTAGGATCCATCTATCAATCTCCTCTATCTAACCTGTTACTACCCTGGTTTCAAACAGTCTTATCTCTTATCTAGACTACTATTACCAGTCTCCAAATGGGTATTTTTCTTCCCAAGATGTGTCAAATTTTAGAAGATACTGCCCATTCAAATGGCAACCCACTCCAGTGTTCTTGCCTGGAGAATCCCAGGGACAGGGGAGCCTGGTGGGCTGCCGTCTATGGGGTTGCACAGAGTCGGACAAGACTGAAGCGACTTAGCAGCAGCAGCAGCAGCCCATTCAAAGCAGTAGCTCAATTTCTCCAAGTGTGATTGTGGCTCAAGTTTTCCAGATTCCTGGGGACCCAGTACTGGGCATGGCTGTTTCATACAGTGATGTACCTTGCATGCCCCTGTACGCATGTGAGTTTAAGATGTCTAGCATAAATTAACAGTCACTCTGGTTAACTTTATAACATATTAGAGGTGGCAGTCTTAGTCATCTGTAGCCTAAAATGTATTTGTCAAGAAAGAAAAAGAAGAAGAAATGTGATTCAGCCTATGAATGAGTAACCTTACAATGCTTTTGTTAACTTCAAACATCCACCCTCATGAAAACTCTATAAAACCATTGTCATTATGATCAACCAACATTTTAAGTTAAAACATATATATCCAAGTTTCTGATCTTGTTCTGCAGCAACACAGCACTCACAGAACTAAGGAAATCCCTATAGCCACCTGAGCTTCCATCTTTCTGTTGACTTTTGAAGTGCCTTAAAGTACAAAGAAATGTTTTCGGGCAAAGGTAAAAATAATTGTCAGGATGATGGTTCTATAGATACGGAGTGTTCAATGACAGTGCAGTTCCTATGGTAAGACACTGTAATAATGAGTTCAAAGTGTTTACAACTTCAATACTGCTTGTCAAAGTCTCCCTTTAATGAAGTGAATTCTTGGCTACCAGCCACAAATGTGCTTTCAGAAATAAAAAGCATGCGAATATACTTGTGTCTCTATTATTGGCCCAGGTGAAACAGTTGCTTTTATAGTCTCAGCTTAAAAAAAAAAAAAAAAAAGGTGTTCTCAAGATAATTAAAATTTCAAAAAATGTGATCATAGTTATAAATCATATACTTATAAAACAATTAGTCTCACTGTTATCATGATTTGTATAAGCAAAATAGTCATGTAGTCTATGTAATATAGTCTCCGATTTTCAAGATTGTTTTCTGTCTAATAGGCTGTGTAATTCTGCAGCCTATTAATTTTGCTAATAAAAATACTTTTCCTTCAGGAGAAAGAGATAGCACAGAGGTAGCATTAAAGTGGAAAAATAAGAGACATAACCAGCAGATTACACAAACATGAATTCATAAAATTTTTAAATTTTCTGTTAATAGGCTATATAATACTACAGCCTATTAATTTTATTAATAATATTTTTCCCTCAGGAGAGAGAGACATCACAGCACTTTCACTAAAGAGTAAAAATAAGAGACATGACCAGTAGACCCTAATAACATGAATTTATAGAATTTTTAAATTACTACTTAAAAATATTTTGCAAGTTAACTATAATTTTCACCAAATCTGCAAATTTTATTCTATCAAACTATAAGGATTAATTTCCATTTTTAGATTTAAAAGCATTTCTGTCCTGGCATATTGAAAATGGGGTAAAAATTCTTTGGCATACTGACATGTTTAGACACAGCTGCCAATATCTCCAAAGGATGGCATTTCCAACCTAGGTTTCACTACTCAAAGATATTCTATTTGTAAATAAGATTCCATATAAGAATCATGAATGGTCTTCAGAGGATACATGACCACTGGAAAATGTATGCAAACTATGCTGGTGTTCTCTTTATTTTTGTCAAGAAGATCAACAACATCCTGCAGAATCTCAAACAGATCCTTGGTTCAAAACTGAGTTAAGAAGCAGTAATCTAGCACAGGCTATATTTCTCAAAGTGTGGGTCCAGTCCAGCATCAAGAATTTTCTGCAAATTTTGATTCAGAAGGTTTGGGAAATTATAGATATTCAAAAACTTCCAGGAGAGTCTGATGATTCTCTAGATGCTCTGATGCTCTAGAGCAGGGGTCCCCGGTCTTTGGAATCTCATGCCTGATGATCTGAGGTGGAACTGATGTAATCATAATAGAAATAAAGAGTACAATAAATGCAATTCACTTGAATCATTCTGAAACCATCCCCCACCACCCATGCCCCCCCCCCAAAAAAAAACAGTCCCTGGCGCCAAAAGGTTGGGGACCACTGCTCTAGGACAAACTGTGGTTGAAAAATACCTTATCTGCAGCCTTATCTTCAAACCTGTTGAAAAGGTAGAATCATGAGCCTGCCCCCAAACCTACCAAATCAGAATGTCTGAGGGTGAAGCACAGGAATCTGTGTTTTAACAACCTCTCCAAATGATTCCAATGCAGGCTAAAGTATGAGAACAGAGCATTGGCACAGTGCGGTGGGGGGAGGGGGGGATAAACAGAATAGGTGACACAAAAGCATACAGTCCTTCCTATCCTTAAGTCCTCAATAGCTTTTAATAATAGTGAAAGCTACTATTTACTGAGAAATTATTATATGCCAACATGACAGTAAACATAGCACTTTTTATTTAAAAAAATTCTGAGGATGGTGTTATTAACCCTGTTACACAGATAAGCACACCAAGGACCAAAGAGTGAACTGATTTACATAAAGAGCAGAACCAGACAGGAATTAAATCTAGGTTTAATGGCTGTGATTTTAACAATATATCGAGACAACTTCAGAAAGTGCATGCCAAAAGAGTCTTGGGGCTAGGGAAAGCCATGCCTTATATCTATTATTGAAAGGAAATTAAGATTGGTAAGTCAAACCTTCCCTGGCGGCTCAGATGGTAAAGAATCTGCCTACAATGA
This sequence comes from Ovis canadensis, assembly GCF_042477335.2. Classification (NCBI taxonomy): domain Eukaryota; kingdom Metazoa; phylum Chordata; class Mammalia; order Artiodactyla; family Bovidae; genus Ovis; species Ovis canadensis. Next base: position 33,382,634 of record NC_091727.1, read on the forward strand.
AGGAGACCCAGATTTGATTTCTGGGTCAGGAAGATCCCCTGGAGAAGGGAATAGCAACCCACTCCAGAATTCTTGCCTGGAGAATCCCATGGACAGAAGAGCCTGATGGGCTATAGTCCATGGGATCACAACGAGTCGGACATGACTGAGTGGTTAACACTTCAAGTTAAACCATGAAAGGCAATATTGACTAAATCAATGGGCATGTTACCCATTCATGGTTAAAAACAGACCATCAATGGGTTTAGATTGAAAGTGTAAAGGTCCGTATAGTCAAAGGTCTTTCCTGTAGTCATGTATGGATGTGAAAGTTGGACTATAAAGAAAGCTGAGCACTGAAGAATTGATGTTTTTGAACTGTGGTGCTGGAGAAGACTCTTATGAGTCCTTTGGACTGCAAGGAGATCAAACCAGTCAATCATAAAGAAAATCAGTCCTGAATATTCATTGGAAGGACTGATGCTGAAACTCCAATACTGTGGCTACCTGATGTGAAGAGCTAACTCATTGGAAAAGACCCTGATGCTGGGAAAGACTTATGGCAGGAGGAGAAGGGATGAGATGGTTGGATGGCATCACCAACTCAATGGACATGAGTTTGAGCAAACTCCGGGAGATGATGAAGGACAGGGAAGCCTGGTGTCCATGGGGTCACAAAGAGTCGGATACAACTGACCAACTGAAGAACAAATTCGGAAACCAAATTTTTCTTCAAAAATTTTCCTTTAAGGTAACGGTACTAATAAATGTGAACACATCTCACATTCTATGATGCGGGAAGACTATTAAGCCAGACATTGCAGAAAACACGCCACCAGTCACATCGCCATCAGATCTGTTCACAGTGATCTGTTTAGCTACTCTGCCTGAAGCACACCACACAGGCCCAAGCACTTTCCTTTTCCTCTATGGGTGTCAACTAGACTGTCTGATGTAATGACATGATTGGCAGAAAATGTTTTCCCTTTTGGGGACTATATGGCAAATGTTCCACTAGTTCCTAACTGCCTCTAAGACCTAAACATGAGAGGCCAATGTAGGGAAGGGATATGCCTGGTATTTCATGTACTATGGGCATGACTTATTTTCCAAATTAACTAGGCTGAATAGAAAATGTAAAACAAAGTCTAAGGTGTGACTGAATCATCATAATATCCATCCTTCGAGAACTGTGACTCAGCAGGTGAGATAAGAGAAAACAAATGTCCAACATCTTGACTGTCACTGACACTTGTGAAATTATCATTTGACAAACCATGATGAAACAGTTTGGCAGGAATCCAATACAACTAATGAGTCATTTAATTAAATAAAATTCTGTCTCCCCAACTAAATAGTATGCAATGATGAGAGCTCCATTCCAACACTTATCTAGAAAATAGATGTCTAGATTTTTTTCCTTTATGACTTTTTAACAGCCAACCTGGGTATAATAATATTATCTAGAATTTATATGGTCAACACTCAGCTGCTCACAGGGTTATTAAACAGTTTGTAAATTATCCTGTTTTTTCCCCTGCTTTCTGCCTGCCAAGAATACATTCCTTATTAGCATTTTCCTAAGAAAATGGAAAGAGAATAAAAGGAAATGGAATGTAAATAGCCAATATTTCAAGTTCATAACACCTTTAAGACAGTATTTGAAGATCTTGGCTAAACTGAAGCCTTCGAGTTTCCAGTTGATTTAATCTATCCAAGGCTGTGATAACTGAAAGAAAGTGAAATCGCTCAGTCGTGTCCAACTCTTTGCGACCCCATGGACTGTAGCCTACCAGGTTCCTCTGTCCATGGGATTTTCCAGGCAAGAATACTGGAGTGGGTTGCCATTTCCTTCTCCAGGGGGATCTTCCTGACCCAGGGATTGAACCCAGGTCTCCCCCATTGTAGGCAGACGCTTTACCGTCTGAGCCACCAGGGAAGTGATAACTGAGGTAGACACTAAAGCAAAAATAACTAAAAATTCATTTTATATGTTAAAAACACATAAAATAGCACCTGATAATCAGCCAAAGACCCTATTATTGACTAAGTAATCAGAATGTGTGAATATTCATGGATAATGATAAAAACAAATTTGCAACGTTAACTTAAAAATTTGCGTCCAGTATTACACATACCCAAAAGATCTGACATTAAGAGTTAGGTATTATAACTATTAGTTGTATCAACAAATCATAATCTGCTCATATTAAAACATAAGTATTTATACACAGTTCATTGATTTTTTTTTTAATATGACTGTTGGCCCTTTCCATGAGATTAAAGACAGAATCTCTGCCTTATTTTTCAATTTTGCTCCATGAACCCAATAGAGTTCTACATGCAGAGGACACACAAATAAATGTTTATTGCTCTAGCTGTGATTTACAACATTAAAAATAGCTATGGATTTTTCTCCCCACCATAAGAAAGTCATGTATATTGCTACTTCATGGACCATATGAAAAGTAACGTGTCACAAGAAGATGCTATCAATCCATCATTTCAACCTCTATCTAACCTTTAGAAAGATAGTTTCTTCTGATTAAAATAGAAATTTCATTAAATATAAGGATTAAAATATGATTCTCACTAAAATGAGCAAAGGGCCTCCCTAGTGGGTCAGTGGTCAAGAATCTTCCTGCAATGCAGGAGACACAGGAAACACAGGTTCAATCTCTGGGCTGGGAAGATCCCCTGGAGGAAGAAATGGCAACCCACTCCAGGATTTTTGCCAGAAAGTCCCATGGACAGGGGAGCCTGGTGGGCTACAGTCTAAAGGGTCACAGAGCTGGACATACCCAAGCAACTTAGCACCCAAAATGAGCAAAGCTTCCCATATTTAAGTATGAAGTTAAGTAAAATTTGTATTTTGGAAAGAAGAAAAACCTGCTTGTTTTAGAAATAAATCAAGAAATGTATGCAGTACATACCTGGCATGGCCTTTAGCAATGTGATATTTTATATACTAATTTATAACACCATACTATAAATCAGATACCTTCATCATTTTTCTTCCATGTATCAGGTTTTGGAAACAGAGAAGGCTACGGGTATGTTCATATAAAAGTGAGAAGGGAGGAAATAAGGAATAGGAGATGGTTATGAACACAGCATTTAGAAGAGTATGTGGAAAACTAAGTACTGTTAATGTATAGAGGTATTCTTGATTAAACAAGGCTAATTCCAAGAGCTCACCAATTTTCACTAGTACACTTTGCCACGTTAAATATATGTCAAACCATTTAATAATAATACCAGGGCTTCCCTCGTAGCTCAGCTGGTAAAGAATCTGGCTGCAATGCAGGAGAACCTGGTTTGAATTCTGGGCTGGAAAGATATGCTGGAGAAGGGATAGGTTACTACCCACTTCAATATTCTTGGGCTTCCCTGGTGGCTCAGTAGGTAAAGAATCTTCCTGCAATGCGGGAGACCCCAGATCGATCCCTGAGTTGGGAAGATCCCCTGGCAAAGGGAACAGCTACCCACTCCAGTATTCTGGCCTAGAGAATTCCATGGACTGTATGTACATAGCTCATGGGGTCACAGAGTCAGACATGAACTGAGCAATTTCACTTAATAATTAGAATGTAAATAAATGCTTTCATATTTAAAAAAACACTTGAAATATATAATAGAACATTCTCTACTATTTTACCTACTAAATCACATCTTAGTTTTCCTTATTGTTAAAGTGGACCAAAGCTAAGTGTGCCTTGCTCTGGACCCCATGGACCTCAGCACCCCAATCCCATGCCATTGCTCCTTTAGCAGTTGGCATTCCAATCACCCAAGCCTACATTTATTTTTCTAACATCCCAGGATCAAGGTCTTCAAACTCAAGCTTCTCTCTGCCTGGAACACCTTTCCATCCCTACCTGTATTTCTCTCCTGCATGGAGCCACTCTGCCTCTACACAATAAGCTACTTCCAACTCATCCTTCAGATCTCCGTTTAAATATCACTTCCTCAGAGAAGACTTCCTTGACATCTCATTCCCCCCAGTAGAATCATGCTCCCTATTTTCTACTTTTATCATACCCTGAATTTGCATTTGCATTATGCCTCAAATTAAAATTAAACTATTAATTATGCAGCCCTAATTTTGCTGGTACTCCTCAAAGGAAAGCAAACAGTAGGACTTAAACCTTGTCTGATTTCTTCATTCAATTCACCAAGGCCCAACAGAAAAACTCTGCTGGTAGTAGGAACTCAATAAACAATTGTAAAACTTGTACTTCTTCCAGATCTTCTTGCATTTTGCATTGATCCTACCTTAGAAATATGGGTTTTATACTGATGCAGTTCTCCTAAAGAAAAGTTTGCCACACACTCTGCCCCTGCCATATCTTCATCCCAAGGCTGGCACAAAACATACTCCACTGATGCCTTCACTGAAACATTCAGACTCTTCACTCAGCTGTGAATGTTCTACAGTCCATCAATGCCTTTCTTAAAATGTGAGGCAAGGAACTAAACATAAGACACCTGATTATTTCTAGACAGTGTGAAGGAGAAGGACAGGGTTACTTCCTTTGTTCTAGATACAATACTATACTGCATACGTTATGACATACTACGCCACACTATACTACACTGTGCATCATTTCTGTTGATTTGGCATTTTTAGACTATTTGTCACATATGTTAATTTCCCCTTTCTGTTTTTGACTCTGCATATGTTCATATGTTCTGGAGGGAAGGAACCACGGCTTACTTATCTTTATATCACCTAGAATGTAGAGCGTACAGATGATATTAAATAATAAGCCATTAAAAAGAGACATATGTAAAAGAGGTGATCAACAAGGACCTACTTTATAGCACAGAAAACTCTACTCAATATTTTGTAGGAACCTATACTGGAGAAGAATATGAAAAAGAGTGGATACATACATATGTCTAACTGAATCACTCTGCTGTGCCCCTGAAACTAACAACACTGTAAATCAACTATACTGCAATAGAAATTAAAATTATGTTTAAAAATTAAAAGAAGATAATTGGGAAAAATAAAGACATCAATTAAGAGAGTACAAGCCCTGTTAAATTGTTTTGTGGGTTTTGACCCAGTGACTTATTCTATCTGGAAAATTTTTCATCTTGATTTTATTCTCCCTCTAGATATGTGCCACACAGAATTGAAAATCAGTCCTCTACTGATATTATTCAGGTTATCAATCAATTATTCAGCAAAATAAAGACGGTGATAGCTTGCTAATGAGAATAAAAATAGTTAAGAGTTGCAGAGCACTTGGTATCTACTGGATAGGTACTCTCCTGAATGATTTTATATCTATGAAATCAGTTAATCCTCAAACTAGTCTTCTCAGATAGATACTATAATCATCACCATTTCACAGGTGAGGAAACTGAAGCATAAGATTACACAGCTTCTTAGTGCTACCACTAGGATTAAAACCTAGGCAGCTTGTCTCAAGAGCCCTTATTACTAAAGAGCTATTCTATGTACAGAGCTCGCTGTTACAGCAAGTCAGTATGATATCACTTCTCCAGTTGACTGTGTTATAAAGATGATATAACATCATCCGAACTCATGATACGCCAGAGCCTGGCTCAATGTTTCACACAAACAGAAATAAAGCCTTTCCCAAAGAAGTAGGTCCCACAGTAAAAGACAGCTGTCTTGAATTTTATGAAATCCTCACAACCAGTCACAAATATGCCTTACTGTTGAGCAAGCCGCTAATTTAGGTCAACGATTCAATAAAGAGCTGACTGCAGATCCAAACACACAGAAAATTTCAAGGCGGATCTATATGGTAGGTCAATGAGTATCTAATTTACACTTGGTATCGTGTGTACTGTTACTTTAAGTTACAGGAACTACACATTTGATTTAAAATACAAACAACCAATTTTAAGACTGCTGAGTAGCCATGAAATCATTGTGCAGATGGTTCCTACCACCATTGTGACTTCTGTGCATCCTTCACCATACATATTTTCCCAGAAGTAACCTGATATTTTTGTTCCTTCCAGCCTCTGTACACTACGTCTTCTCTGCCTGAGACATCCTTTTTGTCTGCTCCTTTGAATAACAGCTAAGCTACCACTACTCTTGCGAAACTTCTCTGACAGTATCAATCTCGGTTCAATGCATGATCTGCCTGCAAAGCACTCTTGATCTTTCAGGGCATATATGTTTTACCCTACTCACTGCATTGATGATTCATTGTCTATGTATCTATTCTTTTCTCCCATGAGGATAAAAAGTGTCTTTTTTCTTTGTATACTAGTTTCAACAGCTTGATAATAAAAGCTCAATTATTATGTAGCTTTTGTGAATGAATATTTATCTGTAAGTAAATTAATGTCAATTCCCAAGCATTTCATTGTACAGAATATGCATTCACATAGTATTCTACCAATGGCCAATGCTACTGGCATCTACATGGAACCAAGGACATTTTAGGGTATAGATCTCCATCTATTTCCTGCAGAAATGTCTGCCCAGATTAATCCCCAAGTTTAAATTTAAAACCTGTCTACGTGGTATGACAAAATACTGGGATGTATATAGAAAAAGAACAATATTATACAGTTCATATTAATTTAGAAATCATATGGCCAATATAATTTCTCTTAAAGCTGAGAAATCTAGAGTGCAGGGAAGTTTAGCAAATTGTATGGTATACAACCAATCGGTGATTTTAAAAAAACACTAAGACTAGATCATGGAATTTTTTCTTCTGCAATGACAATGTCCTCTCAGTAGTATACATGAATACAACATAGGGATCTCAGGAAACGCAAGGTCATGTTATTTCTGACATTGGCAATCAATCTAATTCTTTCATTATTTTGATATAAGCAACTGAAGGTGTGATTATTTTTTTATTCTACATTATTGCTGGGAGAAATATCAATAACCTCAGATATGCAGATTACAGCATCCTTATGGCAGAAAGTGAAGAAGAACTAAAGAGCCTTTTGATGAAAGTGAAAGAGGAGAATGAAAAAGTTGGCTTAACACTCAGCATTCTAAGATCATGGCATCCAGTCCCATCACTTCATGGCAAACAGATGGGGAAACAATGGAAACAGTGACAGACTTTATTTTCTTGGGCTCCAAAATCACTACAGATGGTGACTTCAGCCATGAAATTAAGATGCTTGCTCCTTGGAAGAAAACGTATGACCAACCTAGATAGCATATTAAAAAGCAGAGACATTACTTTGCCAACAAAGGTCCATCTAGTCAAAGCTATGGTTTTTCCAGTAGTCATGTATAGATGTGAGAGTTGGACTATAAAGAAAGCTGAGTGCTGAGAATTGATGCTTTTGAACTATGGAGTTGGAGAAGACTCTTGAGAGTCCCTTGGACTGCAAGGAGATCCAACCAGTCAATTCTAAAGATAATTAGTCCTGACTATTCATTGGAAGGACTGATGCTGAAGCTGAAACTCCATTACTGTGGCTGCCTGATGCAAAGAACTGACTCACTGAAAAAGACCCTGATGCTGGGAAAGATTGAAGGTGGGAGGAGAAGGAGATGACAGAGGATGAGATGGTTGGATGGCATCACCAACTTGATGGACATAAGTATGAGTAAGCTCCAGGTGTTGGCGATGGACAGGGAAGCCTGGAGTGCTGCAGTCCATGGGGTCACAAAAAGTCAGACACAACTGACCTGAACTGAACTGAATTATATAAGACCTTTTCAGTCCTTTACAGATATTTGTCTTTCTTGCGGTTAATAATTTCCACTCAAAGTCTAGGTAGTACTGACTATGAGATTCTGACTTAGAGTGAAAAGAGTCCAGGCCCTGTAGGTCCAAGTAGACAGGAAAGCTTTGACAGGATGAAGGGATCTGGGTAGGAAAAATTTGTCTTTATTAAGTAACCAATAGGTATGGCAAACCAAGGGCTGAATTTGAGAGCAATTCTCTTTTCTAAAAATTTTGTCTTTATACAATGATTATCACAGAAGATGAAACAATTTTTAAATGCAACATGAGTAAAACTATATTTTAAAGGAGGATTCAGAAGTGAGCACATATTGCTTTAAAATAAATGCCTTCATTAATTCACATAACTGGATTCTAAATCTTTTCAGTTCAGAATCTTTGAAATGGCTTCTTAATTCTAATAAATGGAAGCACCCAGAGGGCAGATAATATGCTTACTTAAATTGAACCCCATAGCAACTAAACACAGTAATATATTGATGAAATGTTTTATAACACAATGATACTTGTATATTTCTAGTTAATCCTCAATTACAAATGTTTTATAATAATATAGAATCTTCTGATTAATGAGTATAAGATATAAGTTAAATGTAAACAGCCATAAGAATAACTTTGGTTTGGATTTTAAAATGCATTTTTGTCTTTAGCACCATATTTTCAAAGTAGAATTAGCAACTTAATTAAACCACTTTCTAAGTTGGACAGCGATCAAGAAAATTTTGTATACTTAAAGGCAGAGAGAGTACAACTAAGTTAGGTACAGAGGAAAATAGGGAATGGGTAACACTCATGTTACATTAACTGCTTACTGGAGCAAATTAATTAATTTTTCTTCATGCAATGTAATCAGCAAGCTTAATCTTGGGAAAAGAAGAATGCAATTGTTATTGTAAATATTAAAGGTCTTATTACTTATCACTTAGTTACTGTAACTAAAGAAATTCAATAGTTTATTAACATTCTATGGCTACTGGTTCTTTTTTTCCAATGAATGTATTTTTTTAAGCAGTACTAAGTATTATATGGAGAAGGCAATGGCACCCCACTCCAGTACTCTTGCCTGGAAAATCCCATGGATGGAGGAGCCTGGTAGGCTGGGTTTCTATGGTGGCTCAGAGGTAAAGAATCCACCTGCCAGTGCAGGCGATGTGGGTTTGATCTCTGGGTTGGAAAGATCCCCTGGAGAAGGGAATGGCAACTCGCCCCTGTGTTCTTTGCTGGGAAATCCCATGGACAGAAATCCCTGGTTGGCTACAGTCCATGGGGTTGCAAAAGAGTCTGACACAACTCAGCAAATAAACAACATGTATATAAATTAAATCTTAGTAATATTTCATATTAAGGATTTTATTAAAATCCATTTGTTCCACAGAAGGAAGTATTATCTCACTATATTGGCTGAACAAGAAATTGAATTCTGATCAGAAATTTTTCAAATATTTCATAAATAAGAACCTAGACTTCTCACAACAGAAATAAAGCTGAAAAGACCATATTTCAGCAGCTTCAATGCCTGTTTTCTTATTAAATCATAAATTTCATTACTTTATACTTGCTTCTACAATGACAAAGTGCAGAAAGCTAACTGTGAATGCTGAGTAGGTCAGAAGGAGAAAAACGCACAGCTGATGATGATTTTTGATGACAGTGAAGTCATTAAAAACCAGACGCGTGCAAAGATTATAAGAGACCACGACAAACTTTCAGACATTCAAATACCCTCTGGGCAAGTGGATGTGATTCCAATATCCTGTGTCTTAGCCATTTAGATTACACAAATCATCAGAAAAAAAATATATATAATAGTAATCCCCTTGTGGACTAAGTTGGAAAATAAATGAATCAATCCATTGATCTATATAGATGAATAGATGTTTCAAGGACAATAACTAACTCAACATTTAATCTTCTGGATTAACTGGAGAAAGCTGTGACAAAATGCACTCCCTGGCACCTATAAAAAGGCAGAGGCTGTACCTATGGATACAGTCAAGCATATATCAAAACATGTGCTGTTTCCTGCCCTTTCTACATTTTGCCAACTTTATATTTATGATTAAGCAACCCAAAGACAGCATGGGAGAGAATCTCACAGAAAGCACCTGCCCTATATCTCTACACAGATGTTCACTGAGTTTGAAATCAGGCAATAAATTCTTGGTTACATGGAACCATCTTCCGGACCAAATCAGTCCTTATTAACAGGAAAGTCGCTACAATTCACAATTTCTTTTCTGCTGTTGTTAAGGAAGAGTTGATATAAAATATTATGTAAGTTCCAGGTGTACAATATAGGGATTCACAAATTTTAAAGGTTATACTCTATATATGCTTATTGCAAAACATTGACTATATTCCCCATGTTGTACAGCACACCTTTGTAGCTTATTTTACACCTAACAATTTCTGTATCTCAATCTCCTTATTGATTCTCGTCCTTCCCTATCCCCACTGGTTTGTTCTCTGTATGTGAGAGGTAAACCACATTCTTTGTATGTGTGTGTGCCTTTTTTAATTTCTTTTTTAAATTATGAAAAGTAAAATAGTGACTTTCCTGTAGAAGATACAATTTTAACTTCCTATTAAAGTTTCCATGGACTACAAACTAGGAGATACTAGAACATACCCAGGGACATAAGACCCGGTTTATTTGGACATAAGACCAAATAAAAATTTGATGGCCTAAAGGTACTAAAATCATACAGAGTCTGTTCTCTTATCACTGTATAATTATGTTAGAGATCAATATCAAAAGATATTTGAAAATAACCCACATATTTTCAGGTGAAATATAACATTTACCAAAAGAGACATTTGACTTAGCCATTGAAAACTTAAGTTAGAGACATTACTGACAGAGCGTGATTGCAGAAAAGAAAGCATTTAAATGAGAAATATCAAAATGAAAAATTAATAAAGATACTCTAAAAATCCCATGTATTTGGAAATATCAACTTTTATTTTTTTAATTATTTTTTTATTGAAGGATAATTGCTTTACAGAATTCTGTTTTATTTTAATATAAATTTATTTTCATTGGAGGCTAATTACTTTACAATATTGTATTGGTTTTGCCATACATCAACATGAATCCACTACGGGTATACACATGTTCCCCAACCTGAACCCCCCTCCCACCTCCCTCCCTGTACCATCCCTCTGGGTCATCCCAGTGCACCAGCCCCAAGCACCCTGTATCCTGTATCGAACCTGGACTGGTGATTCATTTCACATATGATATTATACATGTTTCAATGCCATTCTCCCAAATCGTTCCACCCTCTCCCTCTCCCTCTCCCACAGAGTCCAAAAGACTGTTCTATACATCTGTGTCTCTTTTGCTGTCTTGCATACAGAGTTATCGTTAGCATCTTTCTAACTTCCATATATATGCGTTAGTATACTATATTGGTGTTTTTCTTTCTGGCTTAATTCACTCTGTATAATAGGCTCCAGTTTCACCCACCTCATTAGAACTGATTCAAATGTATTATTTTTAATGGCTGAGTAATACTCCATTGTGTATATGTACCACAGCTTTCTTATCCATTCGTCTGCTGATGGACATCTAGGTTGCTTCCATGTCCTGGCTATTGTAAACAGTGCTGCAAGGAACATTGGGGGACACGTGTCTCTTTCAATTTTGGTTTCCTCAGTGTGTGTGCCCAGTAGTGGGATTGCTGGGTCATAAGGCAGTTCTATTTCCAGTCTTTTAAGGAACCTCCATGCTGTTCTCCATAGTGGCTGTACTAGTTTGCATTCCCACCAACAGTGTAAAAGGGTTCCCTTTTCTCCACACCCTCTCCAGCATTTATTGTTTATAGACTTTTGGATTGCAGCCATTCTGACTGGCATGATATGGTACCTTATTGTGGTTTGATTTGCATTTCTCTGATAATGAGTGATGTTGAGCATCTTTTCATGTGTTTGTTAGCCATCTGTATGTCTTCTTTGGAGAAATGTCTGTTTAGTTCTTTGGCCCATTTTTTGATTGGGTCGTTCATTTTTCTGGAATTGAGCTGCAGGAGTTGCTTGTATATTTTTGAGATTAATTGATGATGTTAAACCACGGTCTTAAGAAATTATATGATTCAGGAAAGGAAGGAGAAAAATGTTGAGACAAACACATTTCACACCTTTTTAGCCCAGCTTTACGGGCCCTCCAGAATGTTTTCTTTTCCTACTTTCTTATCTTCTGATTCTTTTTTCTATGTATATTTTGAGTAGCACTTGCTTTGTATCTTTTATAGCCTCCCCTCAATCCATCTCTAATTGCAGCTACAACTCTTGTTTTCTGCTTCAGGGCCAGGAATCCAAAAGGTTAATGCCCAGGAAATGACTCTCATTTGATAGGATGGAGAAAGAGGAATTGCCCTTCACAGTCACATATTTTAGGGAAAATTCTACAAATTTCCTCAGTGGGTCCCTGGCAGCGTTGAGGTCCAGTTGACAGTCATCAGCACAATAATGTTCTCTTTACTCACTTTTCCTCTGTCCTTATCTCAAGTTACAGCTTGCTTATATTCCCTAGTTCACTTTTAAATTGTTGTTGTTATTTAGTTGCCAAGTAGTGTACGACTCTCTGCAACCCCATGGACTGCAGCTCACTTTCAAATAAATTAGCAGAAATAGAGGCCTCACATCAGGCTTTGTTTCTGAGGAAACCCAAACAGAGATGCTCAGCTATCTCTATCACCTACAGTGTGAGCTCTCACAGGGAAGTGGCTATGTCTTCTTAATGTTTAGCTTTAGGGGCCAATGCAGTGTCTACTGCAAAAATAAGGGCTTCCCTGGTGACTCAGTAGGTAAAGAATATGTCTGCAATGCAGGAGACCAGGGTTACGTCTGTGGGCTGGGAAGAACCCCTGGAGAAGGAAATGGCAACCCACTCCAATATTCTGGCTTCCCAAGTGGTAAAGAATCTGCCTGGTAATGCAGGAGACATAAAAGACTCAGATTCAATCCCTGGATCAGGAAGATCCCCTGGAGGAGGGCAGGGCATCCCACTCCAGTATTCTTGCCTAGGAAATCCCATGGACAGAGGAGCCTGGAGGGATACAGTCCGTGAGGTCACAGAGAGTCGGACATAACTGACTATGTACAAGCAAGTTATATAAGTTGGGGCGGTCCTCTAATGATATTGTTAATGTAGATGAGGAGAGCAGTGCTCAGAAAGGTGAGGTGGCATAGCTTCCCCAAGGTCACACAGCTTCAGACAGGAGATGGAGCATTTAAATTCAGGTCTTCTGCTGCTCCTTGTAAATTGCTACATATTGTTCTCTTTAGATTCCATTCTACTCAACACAGGCTTGTCTTTCATGGCCTTTGAAAATTCAGCTTTCTCCTTCTCTTCAACTGAATACAAAAGTTACATTAAATAAATTTCCACATAGTGGCATCTGACTCATTATACAATGACCTAGCAACTTGGGCCTTCCCAGGTGGCGCTAGTGGTAAAGAATCCACCTGACAATGCAGGAGACAGGAGAAGCAGGTTCGATCCTTAGGTTGGGAAGATCCCCTGGAGAAGGAAATGAGAACCCACTCCAATTTTCTTGCCTGGGAAATCCCATAGACATAGGAGCCTGGCTGGCTACAGTCTATGGGGTCACAAAGAACTGGACACTACTAAAGCGACTTAGTGCTAGCACCATGACTTCCCATAATTATTTAAGAAGCTCCTGAAACTCCAGTACTTTGGCCACCTCATGCGAAGAGTTGACTCATTGGAAAAGACTCTGATGCTGCGAGGGATTGGGGGCAGGAGGTAAAGGGGATGACCGAGGATGAGATGGCTGGATGGCATCATGGACTCGATGGCCGTGAGTCTGAGTGAACTCCGGGAGTTGGTGATGGACAGGGAGGCCTGGCGTGCTGCGATTCATGGGGTCGCAGAGTTAGACATGACAGAGCGACTGAACTGAACTGAACTTAAAGGTCGGTGACATAAAGATTGGGATCTCAAACATAGGAGTCAGACAAACTCCCCACTTAATATACTGATCCTGGCCTCAGACAGGTGTTCCCATGATTCCAAAAGAGAGTATGTATAAATCTCAGCACAGTACTTGAAACACTTTAAGGTCTCAATAAAGGGTGGCTATTATTTTCAGAGGAAGTAAAATTGTATCTTCCAGTTTATCAAGCCCAGAGCAATGGGCTCAAAGATGTGTCTACAAAAAAAGCAGACACAAATGAAAAGATGAAAAAATTGCCCTCTTTGATTCAACCTGTATGCTTTGTTTCTGCCAATTTCTGTTCTTTACTTCTATATATGCTCTAATCTTGTTTCATAGCCAGAAATGCTCCCATCTCCCTTTTCATCTCATCCCATTTTAACATATTTATGTTTCAGCAGCTCAACTCCTACCTGTGGGTTAGTTTCCTATTTTCCATTGCAGCCTTGCTGATCTCTCTCATAGATTTCTATAGCACTCATACAGGATAAAATGAAATTTACTACTTCATATACAGCTTTCTTTTAGGCCAATTGCTCCATTTCGGTCAGTCCTGACTCCCAAGTTACACTAAGAGTTGCTTGAAGGCAAGGATCATTTCTAATTTTTTTTTTTCCTGAGTTCCCTTGGCACAATACTAAACAAGTAATCAGGCAGTGAATGCTTCATCTTTTAGACAGGACGTGAGCTAAAAAAAAAAAAAAGAACTTAAGAAGATTTGTCGTTCCCTTTATCATTTCCCTGTTCTGAGTTCCATATGTTTTTGTTTTTACATTCATTGTTTATTTTGATTTCATTTATCACCCATTCTTTCTCTCTTAATCCTTATATTGGCGACCAGTGCAGGGCATACCTGCCAGCATGGGTGGGGCAAGTCAGTTACTGCAAAATTGTTTTTTCTGTCACTGCTTTACATTAATTTCTTTACAGCAAGCAGGTTATCATCTGAATTAGTAGAATGCAGCTGAGCAGATTCATCATTCCACAAAACAACTGTTTAGAAATTTATTTGGTTTTTATATACTTGCAGCTTACATATCTAATGCTTCTTGAGAGATTCAGATTTTTAAAGCTGCAAATGCCTTTTCCAAAGTTTTAGAGAGCCACAACTGCAGAAAATATAAGCTTGAGCTTGATGAGTTTCATGCTGATTACTAAATCTTATGTTCAAGTCAAATGCCTGGGTATTTGCAATAAAACAGACTTGGGTAGGCCAATGTGACAGATTTTTTAAAGTATCCTAATCATTTGCTACTCAGAAAGCAGTCCATGGAAAGCTATATATTGGAAAAGAAGATATAGATTATCAAAAACCTGCTGAAACAGAAAAATATGGTAATTGGCAGTAAAGAAACTGAGTAGCATTGAATTTTTAAAAGGTATATTTGTATTTTGTGCTTGTACTATGCTTTTTCACTCTACTGATTCTTTTTCCTAATTATTTCAAAAATCCCTCAAGGTAACTATTCCTATCCTCTTATATATATGTGGAGATAAATACCTAGATATTATATAATGTACCTAATCCCACAGACAGAGGATCCTGGCAGGCTGTGGTCCATGGGGTCACAAGAGTCAGACACGACTTGGTGACTAAACCACCACCACCAAGACCAATTAGATAATAAATAAAAGAAACAGTACTGTAACCTAGGATTTCTTGCTTCTAAAATACCTTGTATTAAAAATTAGGGACATGCTCCACTTAGTAATGAGTGAAATTAAATTAATATACCTCATAGTGTTTAACAGGATTAGTCAACTGTCATATTTAATAGCACACTATCCTCAGGAAAAATTGAGATGCAGAAAGCCTTCTCTGCCCATTCTCACTAAGTACAAACATTTCCCATACTGAGTTGCCACAGACAGTAAATATCCCATGACTGTAAGTTGTATAAAAGATAGGAGACAGATGGAAAGGTCCAGATTTTAGAGAAACTGGGTATCTCTCCCATTATCCTATATATTCCTTGAGATTAGTCTGTCTGTCTGGTTGCCCATTACCAATCAGAGTCTTTACACATAGGAAGTACTCAATAAGTATTTGGTGAATCAATTGGGGGAAATAACTTATAAATTATGGTTAGAGAAAGAAGGGACAGATTGAGATGCTGAGAAATATATTCAAGGTTATTTGCAAGGGATGGAAACTTGATACTTCATTTACTGATGTAGAGAACAGGAGTCATTATAATCATTTTAGAAAATAATTTGGCAGAATCTACTATATTTGGGGGCTTCCCAGGTGATGCCAGTGGTAAAGAATCTGCCTGCCTATGTAGGAGATGCAAGAGACTCAGGTTCAATCCTTGAGCTGGGAAGAAACCCTGGAGTAGGAAATAGCAAACTGTTACACTATTCTTGCCTAGAAAATTCCACGGACAGAGAAGCCATGGGGTCGCAAAGAGTCGGACACTACTGAGCATGTGCGTGCACACACACATGCACACGTATTATATTTTAAATGCATATTTTTTGATCTAAATATTTTCAGTTAGTAGCACGATAACTCATACATAAAGACACACTCCCCAAATTGGATGACTGGCTATACTTTGAATATACCTTGCTTTCGTTTCTTCCCTAACTGGTGCTTTGTTCTACTCCTTAACCTGGAATGCCATTCTCCTCTATCTCTGCCCATCAAAGCCCTTCTCTAAAATGTAGTATAAAAGTCATGCTCTCTAGTCACTATTGTCACCCAACTGATTGCAATGCCTATTTATTTTAACTCTTCTTTGGACTACACTTATGGCATCAATTAATATCAGGGTTATTTACAAGTCTCATTTCTCCCTGTGACTTTCACAATGTTGCCTTTTTTTTTTTTTTTTGCAGGTCTGTTCAGTCCCCTCTCCTGGCATAAATCTACTTGGTCTCTTTAGAGATTTCTTAAATTCTCCACAGCTGCTACATGCTAGACTCTGGGCTAAAGCCCTGGTATATCATTTTTTGCTCATCCAGGGATCTATCCATTTCACTCTTCATAGAAGTTGGAAGAAAAGAGAGACTCTCAGAAGTTTCAGAAATGTAGACTTCTAGAATAGAAATAAATTCTACAATATCTTGTCTGAGGCCTTTTCATCTTTTCTATTGTCATGGATTCCACTGAGAAACTGACAGATTCACTTCTCAGAAAAACGCCCATGGTCTTTTACACACAAGGATAGTTTTAAATGTGGCTGGTTCAGCCAGCAGAGTGAAGCATAGACAGACTTCAGTATGGGCTCACAAAGTCAGATTCCCTATATGAATGGAGCGACAAGGTCTGGAAGTGGAGTTACATGAATTGTGTCAATTGTGAGGATGGCTACAAACTGGAGAATGTGTGCTCATTTACTATTCAGGAGTATCAGGATGACATCCCTGCAGAATGTGGCCCCAGGGTGGTCCAATCTACTGAGAAAAGAAACAATCCAGACTTGTAATGAAATGTGGGCCATATGAAATGTATCTCTGGGATTTTTCCAGACAGCACATGAAAAGTTTGTACTGTGTTACACTAGCTGCTCACATGCACAATCTGATTACTTGTCCTCTAAGAGTGTGTCACTGGTTTAATTAGGCAGGAGAAATGAGACTCTCACCATCAACCTATGGCCATGTACTGATAAATGAAACGCTATGCATCTCCACAATTACTATTCACTGGTTTATCAGTTCCACAAATATTTATAGCTGATCATGTGCCAGGCACTGTCCTAGTTACTGGTATACACTAGTGAGCCCAATGGACAAAGTTCCTTGTGAAGTTTCACTGAGAGAAGCAAACAACAACAAAAGTTAGACAAGCAAACAGGAAAATTCCAGAAAATACTGAAGACTGTGAAGAAAATAAGAAAGGTGAATGGGACAGGCAATGATTGAGAGGAGTGGACAGGAAAGCTGCTTTCATGAGAGGAAACTGGGTACGGTTTATCTGAAGGTGAGCCCTTTCAGCTGAGACTGAATGGCAGGAAGAAGAGGAGAAGAATATTCCAGAAAAAAACAATCAGAAGTGAAGAGGACTTAGACAGGAACAAGTTACACTGGAGTACAGTAAAGCTGGGCCACTGATATGAGGGAGGTCAAAAAGTAGGCAGGGACCAGATCACACAGGGATGTGTTCAATGTTTGGACTTTTTCCTAAGCAAAATGAAGAGTCTTCAGAAGGTGGTAAGGAGAGAAGACCTGACTCACTCATTGTGGTAAAAAGATCCCTTTATATAATGTGGTGAACTCAGAGACGGGTTAGGCAGCTACTGCATTAGGAGACTATGGAATATGATAGAATATCAGCGATGCTCCCTTTGAATAAAAGCAGCTTTTATTTTTCAATTAAAATGTAACATAATTGACTTCAGTAAAAATGTCTCTCTTGACCTTATTTCTCTTGCATTAATGGGGTCATTTATGGTATGTCAGGAAAGTTACCTCTGTATACAATGAACAGCTTTCATTTTTCAATTAAAATGTAGCATAATTGTCTTGAACCAGAAATGATCTCTTGACATTATTTCCCTTGTATTAATAGGAACATTTATATAATGGTCATGCAAATTAACCTTCTTCATTCAAAAATTATTTATTTTAAATTAATAAGAACAATGCAATGATAATTTTTATATTTGGGTACCTCCATTTTAATATTTAGCTTATTATTTATGATATTAATATCTTGAATATAAAATCTATAGGATTATGACACTGATTTAAGAGATACAAAAATATCTACAATTATGTTTTAATTTGAAGCAGTGATTAAATATAATTTGCCTGTGACCTTGCAGGCCAAAATAATATATCACAATAAACTGCAGAGAGTTGCAGAGATGAAAATAATGTTTGTCTGCTTCAGTGGATACATATGTGAGGATGAATTCTGGCACTTGTCAGCCTATGATAAATTACTACTAGACTAATACTTGTCAGTACAGTAATAACTGATCATGCTCTAAAAAGCACTAATGGAAAAAGGTGATGAACAACCTACAAAGTAAAAAAGTTTCACAATCACAATAATGACTCCAGTTCAAAGTACAGTAATTACCTACCAACTGCCTTATTGTCAAATCTATATTTCAAGTGACTACCTTGATATCTCTCAGAATCAATTTTTACCTCAATTTCTAATTAACAGCATAGAAAACAAGCAACACAGATAACAAAAAGCACGTCTCTTGAGTCTTTCTGAAAGTAGCCTAACCCTTTCTTGTAAGAACAATCTAGGTAGATACACATTTCCAGTCTTACATTTGGAAATCCTCTCCAACCCCCTCCCCCACTTTCACTTTAACTAAAGCAAGGCTTAAAATACGAGGAGTATTATGTAGCATAAGGAAAATAACAGTTATTGCTGATTTTTTTTAAAAAATGACCCAACGTTCAAAAGACTGCAAACAATATTGAATATTGCCTACATACCACACCTGTACATTAAGGAATTAAAAGTTATCCAACTCATAAATTAGTATTTTAAAATGTTTATCCATTTTGTCTGTTACTAGTACATTGTATAGTAAGCATTTAAAAAGGTATATAGACATTTCTCCAAAGAAGACATACAGATGGCTAACAAACACATGAAAAGATGCTCAACATCACTCATTATTAGAGAAATGCAAATCAAGACCACAATGAGGTACCACTTCACACCAGTCAGAATGGCTGCGATCCAAAAGTCTGCAAGCAATAAATGCTGGAGAGGGTGTGGAGAAAAGGGAACCCTCTTGCACTGTTGGTGGGAATGCAAACTAGTACAGCCACTATGGAGAACAGTGTGGAGATTTCTTAAAAAATTGCAAATAGAACTACCTTATGACCCAGCAATCCCACTGCTGGGCATACACACCAAGGAAACCAGAATTGAAAGAGACACATGTACCCCAGTGTTCATCGCAGCACTGTTTATAATAGCCAGGACATGGAAACAACCTAGATGTCCATCAGCAGATGAATGGATAAGAAAGCAGTGGTACATATACACAATGGAGTATTACTCAGCCATTAAAAAGAATACATTTGAATTAGTTCTAATGAGATGGATGAAACTGGAGCCAATTACACAGAGTGAAGTAAGCCAGAAAGAAAAACACTAATACAGTATACTAACACATATATATGGAATTTAGAAAGATGGTAATGATGACCCTGTATGCAAGACAGCAAAAGAGACACAGATGTATAGAGTGGACTTTTGGACTCTGAGGGAGAGGGAGAGGGCGGGATGATTTGGGAGAATGGCATTGAAACATGTATACTATCATGTAAGAAACGAATCGCCAGTCTATGTTTGATGCAGGATACAGGACGCTTGGGGCTGGTGCACGGGGATGATCCAGAGAGATGATATGGGGTGGGGGGTGGGAGGGGGGTTCATGTTTGGGAACTCATGTACACCCGTGGTGGATTCATGTCAATGGATGGCAAAACCAATACAGTATTATAAAGTAAAAATAAAAATAAAAAAAATAATTAAAAAAATTAAAAAGGTATATAATGGGGGGGATAAAGTAAGCACTTTTTAAAATCCAAATGGCTAAAAATCATATACATATGTGTATGTGTGTTAGTCGCTCAATCGTGTCCGACTCTTTGTGACCCCACAGACCATAGCTGCCAGGCTCGTTTGTCCATGGGGATTCTCCAGGCAAGGATACTGGAGTGGATTGCCATGCTCTCCTCCAGGGAATCTTCCCAACCCAAGGATCAAACCCAAGTCTCCCTCACTGCAGGCAGATTCTTTACTGTCTGAGCCACCAGGGAAGCCCATACATATATTACAGGGTAATTTTGGAAATATATACACAATGACAATAAATATGCAACTGACAAATGAAAACAACTGCATTAATTTACATTCACATTATGAAACTGCTGTCTCCACATTCATAACTCCAAACATTTTCTAAAACTTTACTCAGAAGCTCCCAGGGGTTTTATTGTGGCAAAACAGATACAACATAGAATTGACAGATTTTAATCAATTATAAGTGTATAATTTACTGATATCAAAAACACTCACAATGTCATGCAACCATATCTCCATCAATGTCCAGAAATTTTATTCTTCCCAAATTGACACTCTGTACCCATAAAACAATAACTTCATTCCCTTCTCTGTTCTACCCTCTGTCTCTGAGTTCAACTACTCTGCGAGCATGTGCTTAATCATGTCCACTCCTTGTGGCTCCATGAACTGTAGTCTGCCAGGCTCCTCTGTCCATGGGATTGCCCAGGCAAGAATACTAGAGTGGGTAGCCATTTCCTCCACCAGTGAATCTTCCCGACCCAGGGACTGAACTCACGTCTCTTGCATCTCCTGCATTGGCAGGTGGATTCTTTATGACTAGAGCCATCTGAGAAGCTCTCAACTGCTCTAAGTAAATAATATCAGTTCAGTTCAGTCACTCAGTCGTGTCTGACTCTTTGCGATCCCATGAATCGCAGCACGCCAGGCATCCCTGTCCATCACCAACACCCGGAGTTCACTCACACTCACGTCCATCGAGTCAGTAATGCCATCCAGCCATCTCATCCTCTGTTGTTCCCTTCTCCTCCTGCCCCCAATCCCTCCCAGCATAAGAGTCTTTTCCAATGAGTCAACTCTTCGCATGACGTGGCCAAAGTACTGGCATTTCAGCTTTAGCATCATTCCTTCCAAAGAAATCCCAGGGCTGATCTCCTTCAGAAAGGACTGGTTGGATCTCTTTGCAGTCCAAGGGACTCTCAAGAGCCTTTTCCAACACCACAGTTCAAAAGCATCAATTCTTTGGCGCTCAGCCTTCTTCACAGTCCAACTGTCACATCCATACATGACTACTGGAAAAACCATAGCCTTAACTAGATGGACCTTTGTTGGCAAAAGTAATGTCTCTGCTTTTCAATATGCTGTCTAGGTTGGTTATAACTTTTCTTCCAAGGAGTAAGTGTCTTTTAATTTCATGGTTGCAGTCACCATCTGCAGTAACTAATATAAGTGGAATCAAACAATATTTGTCCTTTTGTGTCTGGCATATTTCACTTAGCACATTGTCTTCAAGGTTTGTCCATGTGTTAGAATTTCATTCCTTTTTAAGTCTAAATAGCATTCCATGGTATGTATACACTGTATTTTCTTTATCCATTCATCTACAGATGACTTTTTGAGTTGCTTCTACCTTTTGCTACTGTGAATAATGCTGATATGAACATGAGTGCACTATCATTGAAGTTCCTTTTCTCAGTTCTTTTGGATATATACCAAATGGAATTGCTAGATCAGATAGTAACTCTATATTTAATATTTCGGTGAACTGCCATGGTTTTTCCACAGAGGCTACATCATTTTACATTCCCACTAGCGATGCATGAGTATTTCAATTTTTCCATATCCTCACCAACACTTACATATTTTTATTTCACTGTTTTTAAGTAATAGCTACCCTAAAGGTAGGAGGGGATATCTAGATGTAAATCCCTTATTTGATATAAGATTTACAAAGAACTTTTCCTATTCAGAAATTTCATTGCTAACCCCAGTGTACATCTGTCTTTATGTCTATATGACACTGTTTGACTGCTACAGATTTGACAGAAAATTTGAATTCAGGGAACTGTGATTTCCTCCAAATTTGTTCTTCCTTTTCACAATTATTTGGGCTATTCTGAGTCCCATGAGATTTCATAGAAATTTTAGGATTTTTTTTTTTTTACAGTTTTTCAGAAAATTGCCATTTGGATTTTCATACAGATTGCTCTGAATCTGTAGATAACCTGGAATAGTACTCACATCTTAAAATATTAAATCTTCCAATTCATGAATACAGGATGCCTTCCAATTTATTGACATCTTTGAATTTCAAGAGTGCTTTATAGTTTTCAGCATACAAATATTTCACTTGTTTTGTTAATTCCTAAGTATTTTATTCTTTTTAATGATACTTAAAATAGAATTTTCTCTTAATTTCCTTCCTCTGTTATTCATTGTGAATGTACATAAAATTTATTTTTACATATCGACTTTATATCCTGCAAATTTGCTGAATTTGTTATTTTAATAAGTTTTTTTTGTTAAATCTTTAGGATTTTCTATAAATAAGACTGTGTCACCTATGAAGATTATGGAATTTTTACATGGATTCTTTAAATATTTTTTCTTGAAGATTATTTGGAATGCTAGTTAAGAAGGCACATAAAAATTTGAATTCTCTGTCTTTAGTGTTTGCCAACAGCCATTTCTCTGACTCCATTCAAGCTGCCCACTGTCATACTAATACATATCATTAAACAAAATTACTCTCCATAATAGGCATAGTAATAGGATTAAATTCACCTGGCTCCCAACCAAAAGCAACACCACTAACATTAAAATAAAATATCTTCATCATGAATTAGTAATGTCATATTAATGGAAGTTAAAGGCATCTAGAAATTTTTTGGCTCATTTGCATGTATGTGCATGCTCAGAATTCTCTTCTGAAAAATCGTAGCCATTTAAATGAAACCCCAGTGAACAATTTAGAAAAGAGGTGTAAAAAAGTAGCAAAGTAGTAAAATATTCAACTTGCAGCCAGTTGGCAAAACATTTTCCATGCTATCTCATTTATGTTATATTTTCTTTAGTCTACCTAATTTTATGAATTGAATTATTCACATTCACATACACAAACACAGGATGATTCTCCATGATATGGAGGATCATATTCTGAACCTTGGTTGATCAGAAACCTTAGCATTTTTAGACTCTAAATTGTATTACATGTCATTAAATATATTTCTTTTTTCTAGGCTGGCATTCTTAATTTTGATGTTCATATGAGATTCGTGGGGTCACAAAGTCAGACACGACTGAGCAACTGAACTTAACTAAACTGATTCAATTCAGAGTGTCAGAGTCTTTCTTATGTCCTATTTTTTTTTTTAGAGCCAGGCTAATGTAGTACACCAAGAAAAGACTGCAGAAGCTGGGTTTGATTCCACATGGTATTTAATCAGGAACAAGGTATTTAATTGCTTAGAGCCCAAGTTTTCTCATCTGAAATATGAAGCTAATGCTATTTTTACCAACTGGATTTCTGTGAGGATTACAGTAAGGACTTTTGGGGGGTGTATTACAAATATTAGTTTTTATTATTACAGGAAAAAATGCCATTTAAAAATATTCAATTCAGACATTGACACATATAACGTACACATACATAAATATATGATGACACATTATATACTTACATATATAATTATATATTTTTATATGTGTGTGTGTATATATATATATATAATGCTCGTGGACAAACCCACAAAACTATGTGTCTATCTTTCTGAGTATGTTTAGGAATGGTTGTGTCATGCTAAAGAATGAATTATTGTTATATGTGCTTAAATATTGACAAAAGACAGAGACATACCATTGTCTGAGTTATCTAAGAAATATATAAAGAACAATCTTATTCCATTTCTAAGAATAAATGAACAGCTCCTAAAATATTACATCTTACATGTTACCCAAAGCAATATACAGATCTAACACACTACCTATCAAAATACCTATGGTATTTTTCATAAAAAAATACAAAAATAATCTTAAAATTATATGGAACCACAAAAGAACGTGATTTGCTAAAGCACACTTAAGAAGAAAGAACAAAGCAAAAGGCACTGCCCTCCCAGACATGAGACTATAATACAAAGCTATAGTAATCAAATTAGCATTTCACTGGCATAAAAAATATACATAGATTAAAGTAACGGAATAGAGAGCCCAGATGGGGAAACAACAGAAACAGTGACAGACTTTATTTTATTGGGCTCCCAGATCACTGCAGATGGTGACTGCCTTGGAAGGAAAGCTATGACAAACCTAGATAGCACATTAAAAAGCAGAGACATTACCTTGCCAACAAAGGTCTGTATAGTCAAACCTATGGTTTTTCCAGTAGTCATGTATGGATGTGAGAGTTGGACCATAAAGAAGGCTGAGCACTGAAGAAATGATGCTTTTGAACTGTGGTGTTGGAGAAGACTCTTGAGAGTTCCTTAGACTGCAAAGAGATCAAATCACTCAATCTTAAAGGAAATCAACCCTGAATATTCATTGGAAGGACTGATGCTGAAGCTGAAGCTCCAATACTTTGGCCACCTGATACGAAGAGCTCACTTATTGGAAAAGACCCTGATGCTGGGCAAGATGGAAGGCAGGAGGAGAAGAGGATGACAGGGGATGAGATGGTTGGATGGCATCACCTACTAAATGGATATGAGTTTCAGCAAACTCCAGGAGATGGTAAAGGCCAGGGAAACCTGGTTTGCTGCAGTGCATGGGGTCACAAAGAGTTGGACACAACTGAGCGACTGAACTGAACTGAGAGAGACCAGAAATAAACCCACCCACGTATGGTAAATTATCTATGACAAAAGAAACAAGAATATACAATGGAGAAAATATAGTCTCTTCAACAAGTGATGTGGGGAAAACTGAATAGTTACATGTTAAAAAGCATGATATTATAACATTTTCTTTTAACTATATACTGTACATATTTATGGCAGAAAGTGAAGAAGAACTAAAAAGCCTCTTGATGAAAGTGAAAGAGGAGAGTGAAAAAGTTGGCTTAAAGCTCAACATTCAGAAAACGAAGATCATGGCATCCGGTCCCGTCACTTCATGGGAAACAGATGAGGAAACAGTTGAAACAGTGGCTGACTTTATTTTTTTGGGCTCCAAAATCACTGTAGATGGTGATTGCAGCCATAAAATTAAAAGATGTTTACTCACTGGAAGAAAAAGTTATGACCAATCTAGATAGCATATTCAAAAGCAGAGACATTACTTTGCCAACAAAGGTCCGTCTAGTCAAGGCTATGGTTTTTCCAGTGGTCATGTATGGATGTGAGAGTTGGACTATAAAGAAAGCTGAGTGCCGAAGAACTAATGCTTTTGAACTGTAGTGTTGGAGAAGACTCTTGAGAGTCCCTTGGACTGCAAGGAGATCCAACCAGTCCGTCCTAAAGGAGATCAGTCCTGGGTATTCATTGGAAGGACTGATGCTAAAGCTGAAACTCCAATACTTTGGCCACCTGATGTGAAGAGTTGACTCACTGGAAAAGACCCTGATGCTTGGAAAGATTGAGGGCAGGAGGAGAAGGGGGACGACAGAGGATGAGATGGTTGGATGGCATCACCGACTCAATGGACATGAGTTTGGGTGGGTAGACTCTGGGAGTTTGTGATGGACTGGGAGGCCTGGCATGCTGCAGTTCATGGGGTCGCAAAGAGTTGGACATGACTGAGCAACTGAACTGAACTGAACTTAACCATGTACAAAATAAACTAAAAATGGATTAAAGACCTGAATGTAAGACTTGGAGCCATAAAACTCCTAGAAGAAAATAGAGGCAGAATACTCTTAGACATGAATCATAGCAGTATTTTTTTGGATCTGTCTCTTAAGGCAAAAGAAACAAAAGCAAACATAAACAGGATCTAATTAAAAGCTTCTGCACAGCAAAGGAAACTATCAATAAAAGGAAAAGACTACCTACTGAATGGGAGAAAATACTTGCAAATGGTAAGAGTGATAAGGGGTTAATATCCAAAATATATAAATAGCTCATACAACTCAATATCAAAAAAAGCTGGGCAGAAGACTTAAATAGATGCGCTTTTCCAAACAAGATATACACATTGGCAACAGGCAAATGAAAAGATGTTCAATACCAGTAATTACCAGAGAAATGCAAATCAAAACCACAATGAGATATCACCTCATGCCTGTCAAAATGGCTACCATAAAAAAGTCTACAAATAACACATGTTGGAGAGGATGTGATAAAAAAGAAAACCCTCAGTATACCGTTGATGGAGACATAATCTGGTGTGGTCACTACGGAAAACACCATGGAGGTTCCTCAAAAGACTAAGACTAGAACTATCATATAACTGAATAATTCCACTCTTCGGTACATATCCAAACAAAACAAATCACTAATTATAAAGGAGACACACACACCCCAATGCTCATAGCAGCATTAGGTACAATATCCAAGATATAGTAGCAACTTGTGTCCATCAACAGATGAATGGATAAAGTAGAAGTGGTATGTAAATACAACAGAATATTCCTGAGTCATTAAAAATGAATTTTTGCCACTTGCAACAATATGAATGTACTTAGAGGGTATTATGCTTCATGAAATAAGTCATACAGAAAAATTCTCCATGTTATCACCTGTATGAGGAATCAAAAAAATAAATAAATAAAATGAATGAATTAACATAATGAAAGAGAAACCAACTCCAAGATAAACTGAACAAACTAGTGGTTACCAGTGAGGAGAGGGAAGGGGAGGAGGAAGATCACAGTAGGGGATTAGGAGATACAAACTACTGCACTGTGTATAGAATAAATAAGCGACAAGGATAGATTATATAGCACAGAGAAACGTAGCTATGTTTTATAATAACTTTAAATGGGGCATAATATATAAAAATAATGAATCACTATGTTGTATATCAGAAGCCAATATAATACTGTAAATCAACTATATTTCAATTTTAAAATATTAATAATAAATGTATAAATAGCAAAAAATATCAAATTAATGGTGATGATGCCAAAATAGAACTAAGAGAAAAGTCAAAACTTACTAATAGAACATTTTTAATGATACTATATTAATTGAATTTATAGCATGTTAAAGAAAAATAAGATTTAAAAATGAATATTCTACCTTTCAAATGCTTCCTACTATGGCAGCCATTTAGAAATCTTGTTCAATAGCAAGAATACTGATTAGATTTTCTGCAGGTACTGCCCTTAGAAGTTTGGAAATAGAGCTAGTATTCCTTGGAGGTGTCTTGGGTCAACTGTCAATATCATGACAATGAAAAACACAGTTGATTTATACCACTACATATTTTTGATCTGATCTTTGATCATTCTTGGGCTGCACAAAGTTTTGTGCTAATCTTGTCACTAAGACAAGTACATTTTGAACACTTGTCAGCAAAACATTGCTACTAGCCTTTAATTCCCCATTCACATGTAACGAAAGGAACCAGCATGGTTAACACAATATTTTTAAAATGAATAAACAACATAAGAATTTAGTATATTTTGTTCTTAAGGTTCCATGAAATTTGCTGACCTTTATTCATTTCTGTAATTAAAACCCCATTATGACTAAAGATTTCTTAATACAGAATTGACATTGATGCACATTTTCCTCAGATATCTTGGTAATTAAGCTTTATCTTCCTATTTGTAAGCCCACTAGATAGTTTTCCCTTTGAAGCTGTAAACTATGACAGAAATAGGAAGTCAGACAATCAAACTCACTCTCCACCTTTCAGAGTGTGGAGTTTTTGCTGAAAACCAGCCACTCAACCAGGCAGTACATTTTCCTGGCAGTTCAGTGTGGCCATATGCGTGTTTTGTCCAGTGGAAAGTGCAGAGAACTGACATTCAACATTTCTATAGCAAGACTTTTCAGAAGCTACTGTGCTTTTCTATCTTCTCTTCCTCTATTCAGTGGCTAGATGCAGAAGAAAATCATGACTTGGCCTTTAGAGAAAGCAGATCCACAATAAAGGAAGACGGCCACTGATGACTCCTGGAAAATTATTTGTCACCAACAAGGAACACCTGCATTGGATTTATACCTACACTACAAATAAAGTATTGTTTTAAGTCACTGATACATCCCCGTATGTGTTTATGTGGTACAGCAGCCGTGCTATCCTAGCTTATAAAATATCATGCAATCACATGTTGTGTCTATTGAGTCAAATGAAATTATTAAAATCTGGCTGCATCATTCAGTCATCCAGTATAAAGTATGTCCTTTGGGAGAGAAAGGGCAGATGAACAGTTAAACTGTTTGGGTCACCTCAAAGTCTATGGGACTACAGCATGTCAGCCATCATTAAAATACTCTAATTTTACTAATAAATTGAGAAAATGTTACTATTCAATCAAAACTAGAAAGAAATTAGGAGGCTTATGGTAAATGTGGCATTTTGCATTTGAAATATAAGCCAGTTTCATGGAGAGGTCATCTTTAAAGTCTAGAAGAGTGAAGAGTGACAAACTAAAAAAAAAACAAAAACTGACAGTTAAACATAGTTACTACCAATAAACTATTAGTACCAAGTGGAATGAATTTTGTGGTATAGAAAAATGGAATAAAACCTTTTGTGATTCAGGGACAGGTGTTCCCAACTTTGCTGTAACTGGAAGTTAGTTTGATACTGAGTACAGAACACATTTTGGAAAACAGTAAAGGCTAGGCATAGAAAGCTAGATTTTATTTAGTAGGAAAATGGGATTTTATGAGCAAACGGATGACATGCTCAGATCTATCATTGTCAGATACTAATTATGGTAGAATATGGTCAATGGTTTGATGCACAAAAAAAGTCAGGGACTGAGAGACTAGATAAGAGACTACTGCAAAAGTCCAGGCAGCAATTTTCCAGGGTTATTTAGCAGTGAGTGTAGAATTTAAAGCCTCTCTTTCTGCTACTACTATATGGAATGGGAAACTATATTGACAACAATCTAATACTAATAAATTAATATCAAAAGTTTAATAAAGTCTTAGGTAGAAAAAGGAGTTTTACTTCTTGGAATTTTTTCTCTCTGCTGATCAACTGATATATTATTTTTAGTCTTTCTAATCTAAATATATTCAAAGCAACTAGTTTCTAAAGCAATATAAAGATATTAATGAATTGCATGCAATTAAATGTGTACAACACAAAATATACATTTGAGAGACTATTTGGTGTTGTTGTCATTTAGTTAGTAGTTAAGTCGTGTCTGACTCTTTTGTGACCCCATGGACTGCAACCCACCAGGCTTCTCTGCCCATGGGATTTCCCAGGCACGAATATGGGAGTGGGTTGCCATTTCCTTCTTTAAGGGATCTCCCCAACCCAGGGATTGAACCTGCTTCTCCTTCATCGGCAGGTGGATTCTTTACCACTGATCTACCAGGGAAACCCTTGAGAGAATATACTAACTCTAAGATTAATTCATTTATCCATTATTTTACTATTCATTATTGATTCCCTACTGTTTTAGGCCCTGGAAATACAATACTGAAGAAAATGAACAAAATTCTTGCCTTATGAAGCTTAAATATGAATACTAAATGTGAAAATAAGAATAAATAAATAAATTCAGGCCATAGAAAATCCTATGAAGAAAACCAGAACAGGCTAAAGAGAATGAAAGGGATGGAGGAGTTAGTTCTATTTATAGAGGATCCACAGGGCAGGAAAAATGACATTTAAAAATAATGTTGGATGAAAAGAGCAGTTGATCCCAGTAATGACTCTCTGAAGAAAAGGTATTTCCATACTAAAGGATCAGCAAGCGCAAAGGCCCTGAGGCAGGTCCCAACCTGGCACAAACGCAGGTGGTGAGGTTGGATCTGAATACAAAATAAAGTCATGGAGAGCAAATCATTAGCTCATACAATGCTTGATGGATTAAAAATCACTGTATTTTGAACTGAATTACATTTATCTCCAGTAAAACACTTTTCAGAGACCACAAAATCCTTTGGCCTATATCTAAACATTCTTTGGAGGGATTCATATTCCTGTAATTGTGAAGCCATGTGGAAAGGCAGATGGGGCCATTCCCATTTAGTGATTGTGCCAGCCTTAGAAAGACTAAAACAGATTACGTAAATGAGAGTTTGTCACACATAAGGTCTGACACAGAAGGAAAAAATTATACACACACACACACACAGCCACTACAAACCCACCAATCTAAGATTTCTAAAGGTTTTAGCTACTGACACCATAAATGTTACCTCACCTATGAAGAATTACCCAATCCTCAGCCCCAACACACAGACACACACATATATTCATACACCAACACATACACAACCCTAAGCCAACACCCTCTTGCATTCTCACAGAGCTTTATTCATATTAACATCTTATCAAGGGTTGTGGTTCTGTCTTCCTAATATTTTCAAAATGGCAGATTCCCAGAAGGTACATAACAGTTAGCTGAATGGAATCAAATAAGATTCCCTGTGATGATCCTCTAGTCTTTATGGATCTCTATGTTACATCTGCTATTTCAAAGGTCAACTATTTTAGCACTACAGAGAGAGAAAATAATCTAAGCAAGAAGCTCATATTAAATGCACAAGTTAGGTTATCAAGAGGGCTTCCCAGGTAGCATTGGTAAAGAATCCACCTGCCAAGGCAATAGCCACAGGAGACGTGGGTTCAATCCCCTAGAGGAGGAAATGGCAACCCACTCCAGTATTCTTCTTGGGATAATCCCATTGACAGAGGAGCCTGGTGGGCTACAGTCCTAGAGATCACAAAAGAGTTAAACCAATTTAGCAACTGAGCATGCACGCACACACAGGTTATTAAGAATGAGAGGCTTTCATTTCATCTCTTAGGTACATTATTCTTAAGGATTAGTTCAGTACCTAAAAATAGCCTGTAAATTAGATGAAACAATTCTAAGTCTAAGGATAAGAGAATACCAATGCATTTATCAAAGCCCTAGTAAGCCCTAGCTAAATTAGCAATTCTTTGATATTCCCACAGATTATATCATACCCATGCTGGGGTTAGCTGGAGAAAAAACCCTGAAACCAACCTAGAAGAAGACAGACCTTGAAGACAGGTACAGAAGAGGAGACTGTCATAGTCAAAATAATTAAGGGTTTTGGTTTGCCACTCATAATTTACTCTGGTAAATCACCAGCTGGTCCACAAAGTGCATACTGCTGTAAAATGATTCTGATTCCTCCCTGAGGTCATTTAAATAGATTTTGTTTCATTCTTTAATTCCATTATTAATTGATGGAATATTCTACTATATGCACTTCTTATAATCCACAAGATAGATCTCCTTTTTATGACCTATTGGCCCAACTACTAATTTAATATTAAGTCATTAATAATGGAAATAAATTATACATCTCCATTTCCTAACCTTCTCTCTCTGCTTTTACAAGGGGGAAAATAGCCATTTAATTAAAATAAATATAAACATCATTTAAAAAATCGGTAATAGCATGAATGATAATAGCCATTACTGAGCACCATACTAAGTGTTTCACATACATTAGCTCATCTATTATTACTGGCCCCATTTTGCAAATAAGGAAACAGAGGCAAAAATTTATTATGTAAATTGTTCAAGGGCACGCAGCTGCTGACTAGCAGAGCCAGGATACAGATGAAGACAGTGTCTTCAGAGCCCATGCTCTTAATTCCTATGTGTAGAGTGCTACTGTAGTAGGTGTTTTAGGTGAATAGCAATTGTCTGAGAAGTAAGGAGAATTTTTCACTGTACTGTATGTGAACTAAGTTATCACTCTCTAATTTCCAGTCCACCTCTGTATTCTAAAGTGTTAATGAATGAACTAGGAACTGAGATCCAGCTGAGTCCTCTATGTTAACAGTACTGAGACTAAGCCTAATTTCCCATGACGGCGAGCATAACTCACACTTCAAATATAACCTAATTGTTCAAGTTCAAATGGTCTCATGGTGACTCATTCAGACTCATAATGTTCCAAGACAACCCCAAAGAGTGTCACAGAAGCTCACCTAGTTAACCAATTCTGACCAACTCCAGTTCAGAATAGTTTTAGAACCATTCAGCGCAGCCTGTAAAAATTTTTAAGTACCTTTCCCTGTTCTTCCTCTCTTGAGAGGCTATGATAAGTTCATGAAAGACCTGCTTTCTGTTGTGCAATAAGTTTTACAAGATCAGCTTTGCTTGATAATCACATTTCCTTGGAGGATTCTGTGGGTGTTTCTACAGTGCTCACTGATAAACTAAAACTAGAATTGACTGAAAGTTTGGAGTTTGTCCTAAGTAGGAGAGATGTCCAGTTATTAGATGCAGCCCATTTCATTTCTATTCTTTTTTATTTTATTGTCTCATGAGTGCTGTTTGTTAGTTTCCAATGCTTTATTTTCTGTATAACTTGACTTTTAAGTCTGGTCCATTCACACAATTTATTTTTTGATATCCCATTCACTTCACTTCACTTCACTCAGTCATGTCCGACTCTTTGTGACCCTGTGGACTACAGCCCACCAGGCTCCTCAGTCCATGGGATTCTCCAGGCAAGAATACTGGAGTGGGTTGCCATTTCCTTCTCCAGGGGATCGTCCCGACCCAGGGATCAAACCTGGGTCTCCCACATTGGAAGCAGACGCTTTAACCCCTGAGCCACCAGGGAAGTCCATATTGGGCTTATATTTCTATTTATAGCTTAATTCCACCCTAATGACTTCTCTGGGCTTCAGCTTACACTTGCAGTATGTGATATTCTGATATCTGACTCAGCCTGGAACCCAGGATAAAAATGATTATCAGTAGGAAAACACATGAAATGGCGAGGAACCTAATGAGGTCAACTGAAGATGAAGTGGCCATCAGAAAGAGACATGTAAAGATTAAGGATGTTTGAAATTACAGAGAAGGAGAAATGGCCTGCTAGTAGGCAAGAGTTCCAGGATTGTGACTCAAAAAAAGTTTTCTACTCCATTTTGCTAAAATAAGTTATTAAAATAATTTAATAATGGACTCAACATGTACTGAGGATTCTGTCAGGCCAGTCACGAGACAAGGGAAAGAGAACAATTCTTTCAAGCTGTTTAGGTCTACAGCAAATTACACCAAAACACTAATTCCAAGCATGTTTTCATTTAATCTGGATTTATTCTTTCAGAGGAGTTCTTTGAGGTAGTGCACTGATTAATGCAGAATAAATTGTTTCAAGTACAATGAGGGATTGTTCCCCAAGCTTTCCTATTTGTGAAACCTCAAAGCTACACCACTGATCTTCTGAAATGCTTAATTATCTAAACAAAGTAAATAAACTCACCCAACCAAAAATATGCCTCTGTGTGGTGCTGATGTTTTATGGCTATAAAAAGTCAGACAAAAGTAGTATGAAATCAGAAACACATTATATTGCATTTTATTCACTGATACAGTGAATGAAGCTAAATGGGTCATAAAAATGTATATCCAGTTTTATAGGGCATGAGGCATACATAGCAGCAAAAATATCTCTCTTTTCATTTTTGTTTTTACAGTAATTAAAAGTAAGCAACAAGCCCCACAATTATCTGAGTAATTAGACTTTCTCAATTAAAAAAGAATGCTGATAAGATTAGCTTCATTTCTAGGTCACTTTATTTTGCACCATTATTAATTTATATCCAGGTCAGAATCTCGCAGCCAGCACTGTGAACTAGACAAGGAGTTCCTAGTTGTTAAGATTGATTTTTTAGGGAAAAAAAATCCTACCAAGCTGAGGAATCAATGGGAAGATGCATTTAAAATAATTAGTACAGTGACTAATGTGTTGTAAACACTCAATAAATATTGATATTAGTGGTTATTATTTTAAACACACTTTAAGTAAACATGGAAATCTCAGAGAACCTATTCTGAAATAAACAAGACTCTTTAAGATTGTTTATGGTGAGAATTAAATATACTTTTTTTATGTGTTCTTATTCTTCTTATTAATCTCATTATTCTTTCATTCATTTAGGGGGAATGATGCTTCCTTTAGGGGACTTAAGAAAACAGTGATCCAAAAGAAATGGAGAAACTTTAGGACAGATTATCCTTTTCATTGAGCAAAGCTTCACCTTCCTTTTCAATAAGCATTTAGATACGTAAGCACAAAGCACAAACAATCTTTTGCAAAGGGGGAATTTCAGATGCTTCCCCAAAGAGCCAAATTGTTTCACGCACTCATGTAAAAGTCTATTATAGGGATGGGAGAAGTTACATTCTACAGATTACCTTCACTTTTATAACCTACTATTACTTTGCAAAAAAAAAAAAAAGACCCTAATTTGGAAAGGCTGTTTTTTTCCCAGCATGGAACTAGGCATTCTTATGCCCCATGCATATTGTTGTTCAAATTTGGATGTTGAAGGGTATGTATGCATGTGTCTTCATGCACATAACTATACATACATGCATACGCAACCATCTGTGTACAAGGATACCTTGCAGATTTTGTGGGTTTGGTTCCAGATCATTGTAATAAAGTGAATATCATAAAAAAGTGAGTCACATGAATGTTTTGGTTTCCCAATGCCTATAAAAAGCATGTTTACACTATAGTGTAGTCTGTTACGTGTGTGTGTGCGTGTGTGTACTCAGTCACTCAGTCATGTCCGATGCTTTGTGACCCCATCAACTCTAGTCCACCAGGCTCCTCTGTACATGCAATTTCCCAGGCAAGAATACTGGAGTGGGTTGCCATTTCCAACTCCAGGGGATCTTCCCAATCCAGGGATCAAACCCACATCTCCTGCACTGGCAGGCAGCTTGTTTACCACTGTGCCAACTAGGTGTGTAACAGCATCATGTTTTAAAAAAATGTACATACCTTAATTTAAAAATACATTATCCCTAAAAAACATCAAAACGATTATAATAATAACCTCAAAGATCATCCATCACAGATCACCCTAACCAATGAAATAACAACAAAGAAGTTTATAATATTCCAAGAATTACCAAAATGTGACAGAGAGACACAAAGTGAGCAAATGTTGTTGGAAAAAATGGTGACGGTAGATTAGGTTGAAGCAAGACCACCACAAACCGTCAATCTGTAAAAAAAAAAAATATGCAATTATCTGCAAAGCACAATACAGTGAAAAGCAAGGAGCGCCTGTAAGAGTGATCCCAGCGAGAATTCTGGAAGGAGGTATATATCTAGTCATTACTGGAAAAAAGACTATGAATGAAACCCAGGCTTGATGTAGTTCAACAGAGTATAAGGGATGCACTGATGATTGGGTGATGGGATAACTGTCATATGACACCACCAGCTCCGAGGTACAGAATAGTTTCCCCTAAAGGGAGTAAGAATTCCCATTGTCAATCATCCTTTAAAATCATAAGTTCTAGCAAAAGAAATTTTGATTTTGATCTAGGGTGAGAGGAGAAGTTTCTTGGTACTTCTTGTGATTGAAGTCCTGCAGAGATGAGCATTGCATGACTACTCCCACTGAAGGGGATTCCGTGGGCCCCAAAGCTACAGTTCAACAGGCCAGTTAGACCAAGATTTGGATAGCACAAAGCTCTATGGAAGCTGTATTAATTGTCAACTGCTGCTGTAACAAATTAGCCAGAACTTAGTGGATTAAAGCAACACAAATTATCTTACAATTAAGTAGATCAGTCTGGAATGGGTCTCATTAGACTAAAGTCAAGAGCCAGCAGGGCTGTGTTCCTCTCTGCAGGCTCTAGGGGAGAATCAGCTTTCTAGTTTTTGCCAGTTTTTAGAAGACTGACTCCTATAACTCTTGACTCATGGTCCTTTTCCTCCATCTCCTAAGCTAGTGACAGAGGGTACTATCTTTGTCAAATCGCATCACACTAATCTATTCCTATGTCACATTT
Organism: Ovis canadensis; assembly: GCF_042477335.2. Lineage (NCBI taxonomy): Eukaryota > Metazoa > Chordata > Mammalia > Artiodactyla > Bovidae > Ovis > Ovis canadensis. The sequence goes on from NC_091727.1 coordinate 33,418,685, forward strand.
TTAGTATCCATGAAGCTACAGGGTCTACACAGTTAACCCAGCATGATCTTTCTATTTTAAAGTCAGCTAATTATTAAACTATGTGTACCTTATCTTTGACAAAGGAGGCAAAAATATACAATGGAGAAGAGATAGTGTCTTCAACAAGTAGTGCTGGGAAAACTGGGCTGCTCCACGTAAAAAAATGAAATTAGAACACTTCCTAATATCAAAAATCTTAAGTAAATTTTAAAACCAAAAATAAACTCAAAATAGATTAAAGATCGAAACAAAAGACTAGAAATGATACAACTCTTAGGGGAAAACAGGCAGAACACTCTCTGACATAAATCACAGCAAGAACTTCTATGACCCAGCTCATAGAGTAATGGAAATAAAAACAAAAACAAACAAATGGGACTTAATGAAACCCAAAAGCTTTTGCACAACAAAGGAAACTGCAAGCAAGGTGAAAAGGCAAAGCTCAGAATGGGAGAAAATAATAGCAAACAAAACAAGTGACAAAGAATTAATCTTCAAAATACAAGAAGCTCATGCGGTTCAATACCAGAAAAAAACAAACTATCCAATCAAAAAGTGAGCAGAAGACCTAAACCAACATCTCTCCAAAGAAGACATACAGATGGCTAATAACACATGAAAAGATGCTCAACATTACTCATTATTAGAGAAATGCAAATAAAAACTACAATGAGGCATCATCTCACACCAGTCAAAACGGCCATCAAGTAGTCTACAAACAATAAATGCTGGAGAGGGTGTGAAGAAAAGGGAACCCTCTTACACTGTTGGTGGGAATACAAATTGATATAGCCACTATGGAGAACAGTATGGGGATTTTTAAAAAATCTGAAACTACCATCAGTTCAGTTCAGTCTCTCAGTCGTGTCCGACTCTCTGCGACCCCATGAATTGGAGCACGCCAGTCCTCCCTGTCCATCACAAACTCCCGGAATTCACTCAGATTCACGTCCATCGAATCAGTGATGCCATCCAGCCATCTCATCCTCTGTAGTCCCCTTCTCCTCCTGCCTTCAATCCCTCCCAGCATCAAAGTCTTTTCCAATGAGTCAACTCTTTGCATGAGGTGGCTAAAGGACTGGAGCTTCAGCTTTAGCATCATTCCTTCCAAAGAATACCCAGGTTTGATCTCCTTCAGAATGGACTGGTTGGATCTCCTTGCAGTCCAAGGGACCCTCAAGAGTCTTCTCCAACACCACAGTTCAAATGCATCAATTCTTTAACGCTCAGCCTCCTTCACAGTCCAACTCTCACATCCATACATGACCACAGGAAAAACCATAGCCTTGACTAGGCGGACCTTAGTCGGCAAAGTAATGTCTCTGCTTTTGAATATGCTATCTAGGTTGGTCATAACTTTTCTTCCAAGGAGTAAGCGTCTTTTAATTTCATGGCTGCAGTCACCATCTGCAGTGATTTTGGAGCTCCCCAAAATAAAGTCTGACACTGTTTCCACTGTTTCCCCATCTATTTCCCATGAAGTGATGGGATCGGATGCCATGATCTTCGTTTTCTGAATGTTGAGCTTTAAGCCAACTTTTTCACTCTCCTCTTTCACTTTCATCAAGAGGCTTTTTAGTTCCTCTTCACTTTCTGCCATAAGGGTGGTGTCATCTGCATATCTGAGGTTATTGAGATTTCTCCCGGCAATCTTGATTCCAGCTTGTGCTTCTTCCAGTCCAGCGTTTCTCATGATGTACTCTGCATAGAATTTAAATAAACAGGGTGACAATATACAGCCTTGACGTACTCCTTTTCCTATTTGGAACCAGTCTGTTGTTCCATGTCCAGTTCTAACTTGCTTCCTGACCTGCATACAGATTTCTCAAGAGGCAGGTCAGGTGGTCTGGTATTCCCATCTCTTTCAGAATTTTCTACAGGTTATTGTGATTCACACAGTCAAAGGCTTTGGCATAGTCAATAAAGCAGAAATAGATGTTTTTCTGGAACTCTCTTGCTTTTTCCATGATCCAGCAGATGTTGGCAGTTTGATCTCTGGTTCCTCTGCCTTTTCTAAAACCAGCTTGAACATCAGGATGTTCACAGTTCACATATTGCTGAAGCCCGGCTTGGAGAATTTTGAGCATTACTTTACTAGCATGTGAGATATGTGCAATTGTGTGGTAGTTTGAGCATTGTTTGGCATTGCCTTTCTTTGGGATTGGAATGAAAACTGACCTTTTCCAGTCCTGTGGCCACTGCTGAGTTTTCCAAATTTGTTGGCATATTGACTGCAGCATTTTCACGGCATCATCTTTCAGGATTTGAGATAGCTCAACTGGAATTCCATCACCTCCACTAGCTTTGTTCATAGTGATGCTTTCTAAGGCCCACTTGACTTCACATTCCAGGATGTCTGGTTCTAGATGAGTGATCACATCATCGTGATTATCTGGGGCATGAAGATCTTTTTTATACAGTTCTTCTGTGTATTCTTGCCACCTCTTCTTATTATGTGCTGCTTCTGTTAGGTCCATACCATTTCTGTCCTTTATTGAGCCCATCATTGCATGAAATGTTCCCTTGGTATCTCTAATTTTCTTGAAGAGATCTCTAGTCTTTCCCATTCTGTTTCTCTATTTCTTTGCATTGATCGCTGAAGAAGGCTTTCTTATCTCTTCTTGCTATTCTTTGCAACTCTGCATTCAGATGCTTATATCTTTCCTTTTCTCCTTTGCTTTTTGCTTCTCTTTTCACAGCTATTTGTAAGGCCTCCCCTGACAGCCATTTTGCTTTTTGCATTTTTTTCTTGGGGATGGTCTTGATCCCTGTCTCCTGTACAATGTCACGAACCTCATTACATAGTTCATCAGGCACTCTATCTATCAGATCTAGGCCCTTAAATCTATTTCTGACTTCCACTGTATAATCATAAGGGATTTGATTTAGGTCATACCTGAATGGTCTAGCGGTTTTCCCTACTTTCTTCAATTTGTGTCCGAATTTGGTTGTAAGGAGTTCATGATCTGAGCCACAGTCAGTTCCTGGTCTTGTTTTTGCTGAGTGTATAGCGCTTCTCCATCTTTGGCTGCAAAGAATATAATCAATCTGATTTTGGTGTTGACCATCTGGTGATGTCCATGTGTAGAGTCTTCTCTTGTGTTGTTGGAAGAGGGTGTTTGCTATGACCAGTGCAAAACTACCATACAATCCAGCAATTCCACCACTGGGCATATACCCCGAGGAAACCATAATGGAAAAAGATACATGTACCCCAAAGTTCATTGCAGCACTATTTACAGTAGCTAGGACATGGAAGCAACCCAGATATCCATCAACAGATGAATGGATAAGAAAGTTGGGGTACACATACAAAATGGAATATTACTCAGCTATAAAAAGTAACACATTTGAGTTGGTTCTAGTGAGGTGGACAAACCTAGAGCCTATTATACAAAGTGAAGTAAGTCAGAAAGAGAAAGACATATATTCTATATTAACACATAAATATGGAATCGAGAAAGATGATACTGATGAATCCATTTGCAGGGCAGCAATGGAGACACAGACTTACAGAGTAGACTTGTGGACACAGTGAGGGAGGAGAGGGTGGGATGATTTGAGAGATTATCATTGAAACATATATGTCATTATATGTAAAATAGATAGCCAGTGGGAATTTGCTGTATGAAGCAGAGAACTCAAAGCTGATACTCTGTGACAACCTAGAGGGGTGGGATGGGGAGGGAGGTAGTCAGGGGATGAGCTTTAAAAAGGAAGGGATTTATGTACACCTACAGCTGATTCATGTAGATTATGGCAGAAACCATGGCAATATTGTAAAGTAATGATCCTCTAATTAAAATTTTTAAATAAAAGAAAAATATAACTTTGTTGTCATGTAGCATACATATTTATAGTTTCCAGGGATTAGGATGTGGACATCTTTGGGGAGCCATTTTCCTACCTACCACAGGAGGTTTAAATGTATAAACCTAAAAATAAAATGCATATTTAGTACCCAGTTCTCACTTGGTCTATGATATAATTCTGTTCTGGCATCCGCAACCATTCAATATCTTTATGGTCACACATTATTTTTGTGAAATGGCTATTGTAGTAAAATTTACTGAATTAAAATGGCCATTTTAAGCCAACTGGTGATGTATGAATTATTTTATTATTCCACTGACAGGCAGCACAGTAGTTCACGAAGTACCAAGAAATTGGGTTTCAAATGAAAGTCATCCTATTCCCCCTCTTTTATTATTGATTTAACTCCATACAAGGGAATTACTGTTGGCTAAGAACCATGAAAAACACTGCTCAAACACAATGACACATAATATTTATATTCATTTGCTACTGTTTTTTTATGCAGGTTTTTGATAGTCACATCAAATAATTCTCCATTGAACATTTCTTTTTTCACGAGATTTTTTAAATGTTTTAAAAATTATCTACTTGTTCAAGTACTTTTTTTAGCATGAGAGTTTGACATTTTTAAAGTTACCTTTTGAAATAAATTATCCACACATTTTATAGATTATTTTTCTCCCATGCAAAAATACTTTTGAGAGAACATTTAAATTCTACATTCCAATTTGTATTTCAGTTTAAATATATTACCACTTTCATTTTTATCTAAGAAATCACTTGTAATATAGCTTCTCCTTTATAAGCAGCACATAATTTTCCATATAAATCATGATCTGTACATTTACATGGCTCTCTTCTCATAGTGCATACATTTACCTAAAAAGCAAAGCAGTATGTATTGCTTAAGCATATACAGTAATAATAAAACCCATTGAGACAAACTATGTTTCATGTTTCTAATTGGAACAGTCAATCTTTACCATGGGAAGTACCAAAAGATTTTTCATAAAATTATATGATTCACATAGAGAGTACTATAGCAACATACTCTCTCATCTCTATCACTGTCTATCACTTCCACCATATATGGAAATCACAACTACAACTTAGCATTCATCTATCCAACAGAACCATTTAACACCTTTAATAAGATGTGCTATTATTTATTTTTAAGTCACATTTGATACTTTAAAATAAACTGTTCCACAATAATGAGTATGATTATCATTTAGCTTGGGGATAAATTATTTTATACTTTTCTTAAAATTAAAATCTATATGTAGCTTCTTGTAAATCTAACCTTAGGTCTACAATTTAGCATACTTCATATTTTAATTCTAAAAATCACCTTTACCAGTATTCTGTTCTTTAAACAAAGTAAAATAATCAGGAAAATCTTTTTTCCAACTTAAATAGACAATAAAATAGCCAAGAAAAAGAAGGAAAATATGAGATGGAACCCAAATAATAATTCAAACACTGGGATGCTGACCATTTAGTTGTTTAGTATTACAATTCTTTGTATTAATTTAATTAGCAATAAAGTGAATTTAGCCTATCAGTCTGATAATAGCTTATATGATCAATCCTACTTAGAACTTTAAAATTCTGACTTGAGGGATTTCCCTGGCAGTCTAAAGGTTAAAATTCTGTGCATTCACTGCAGGGGGCATGAGTTCTATCTCTGGTCAGGAAACTAAGATCCCTCTTGTCACAGCTAAAAAAGAGAAAATCCTGACTTGATCTTTGCACATATTACTCGCCTTGCCTCCATCACTAATCAGCTAATCTAAATCGCATGCCTTCAACAAACAATATTGCACACTTACTAAAAAGCAGGCACTCTTTTAGGCCCTTAAAAAAATTCAGCTGTGAACAAGTCCTACTTATGAGGAAGTCATCATCTGTCAGATGACTGGACAAGTCCAGAATTATCAACAGTATTGGGATAAGCCAGCAGTACTATGGTAAGAACAATTTCCACTGACCCACTGTATCTAAGTCAGAATGAATTCTTTCCAGAGAGTTGAGGAGTTTTCTGTTGCATTGTGTATCATTCATACAACCAATATTAAACACGAGGAAGACCAATAGTACTGTCTACTCTATTAATATTGTACTAAACAATATTCAATTAAAAAAACCATCAACAATAGAACAGATTTTTGAAGATACATAATTGCACCTTGTATATCATACCCTAATGTAGTAATGTCTTACTCTTACATCCATCACCTAACTCAAATACAAGTGGAAAAATCATTGTAAGTACTAAATAAGTATTTATTATGTGAGTAAACGAATAAAGTAAATTGAGGTACCAACTTGCTCCTACCTATCACAATAGTCTCCTTGCCTTCCTAGTGCTTCAGACTGTGTCAGTCCTCTACTGTATGATCAAATTTCTGGCCAGTACCTACCTTGCTGCTCTTATTCTCTCTCTCCTTGCATCACGATCTCCCCATGAATGTACATAAACAAACACACAGAAAATAAGGCAGTACTGCCCCCTTTACCTCTCTTACCTCAGAGATTAAACTAGCTGAAACAGAAGAACATTCAACTAAAACTTTTAAGCTGTAAGTAAATATCATCCAAACCACTCTTGAGAAATAAAATTAGATATTTCTGCTGTGCTTTGTCTTTATTCCACAAATAGATCATATTCTCCTCAGAGGATAGCAGATACCTTAATTAATATCTTAATACCCTCAATATTCATGTGGGCTCCCAGATAAAAAAGGAAGTTATTATGTAATTTGCCTGATCCACATTTCAGTTAAATATTGACTAGCAACATAGTAATTAAAAAAAAAACAATTTTGAATATATTTCAACAAAAATTATGAAAACAACATTTTCATAAGGTAGATGAAATATAAGACAGGTAAGTTCACAGGTTATGCTCTCCATTAACAGCTATTAATGAAAAATATTTCATTTCTCATATATCCACTTGATATTATGATTAGAAACCACTAGAAGATAAACGAACAAAAAGCTGCTCTCAAATGCAGTGTGCATAATATGAAATAACATAAGGACAGATTTAAAACAGGAGATTTGTTGAACATGACCTAGGACCACAGGAGCATGCTATTCTGACAGCAGTTTAAAAAAGTACAAAATCCTTCTGGGGCTCATTTCACTTGGCTGTGAAATGTAGTGTGAAAGAAAAGCACCCAAACAGTTGGGAGAGCAAATGTGAAGGACTTGAATCGTGTAATACCATCCTAGATGCTGTGCATAAAGGTACTAAGGGTAGAACCAGAATGGAAGCAGAGCTGGCAATTAGCAAGTTCTTCCCGTGGTCAAGAGATGACAACTCTGACCTAGAGGTGGCTGTAAAGAGGGAGAGACAGTGAAGACTTAGTGATCTATTTTGAAAGTATAACCCACAAGGCATCATGAATGAATTGAAAATTAGGGATAACATGGATTGGCGAAAGGATGATGTATAAATTTTGCTCGGAGCAGCCGAGCAAATAGATAGCATCATTTATTGATCTAGGGTAAACTGGAAGAGGTTATCTCTAGGAAGATTATTTGTTCCACTGATCATTTTCATGAAGAACATAATGGTATAGATACTACATAAAAATTGAAGTTATACCCAAGTACAGTTCACAATAAAATTACACTTGAAACAAGCTTTAATTGTGAAGCAGAAAGTTGATGGAATATTTCACTACAAATATTTATAATACTTCATTTTATCCATGTTTAAAGCTGTTTAAATTACCAACTTCAAGTCATTTAAAAGGCTGATTTATTATTACAAAGATTCCTGTTCCATGCTTTTACTATCAATGCAGACATGGTCGATTCAAGGAGAAAAAAAAGAACACAGTGAACTCATCCATGTGTTTAGAGGACAAATTAAATCATCTTTTAAATAGCCCCAGGATGGTCTCAGTCATTAAAGAGCAGAAGGCTAATAAAACAACTGTTCCCACTAAACCCTTTTCTAAGTTTTATACTTAGACGTCCTCCCTTATATATTTTATGGTCAATATATGTTAACTTTATAGAGAAGCATCTCTTCCATAGCTCTCAAAAAGGTTAAGAATCAAAGGTGTATTATAGGCCAATTTCTTTTCTCCATGTTGACTTTAAAATAGTCTAAAGAGCTTTTTCTCAGGTTGGAGGTGATTCATCTTACTAGGTTTAACTTTTAAAAAACCCCTGTTCAAACCTATGAGTATCTGTCATGTGTGCATGGAGGTGCACACGTGCAGATTCACAATGACTTTTACTGAAGTAAGCTGGCATCAATCCTAAAGAACAGGTTTAAACAAATGACCAAAAAATCCAGAATATTTTATCAGAAATAACATGTATTAAAAAGAAAGCAGTATCTACCAAACCTCATTCAAAATGGTGAAAGAGTTTATTACTTAAGAAATCAATGGACTTTGAAAGAAATAAGGAAACAGAACAGCAGGTTAGGTTCCGGCTCCAAAATCACCTTTTCTGTTTATGGATTGTTGTATTTAATTCCAGAGAATAAAAATAAGGAAGCAGAGCAAGGACAACTATACAGATCCAGTGGATTTTAATTTATTCAATATTCTACCTAAAAGATTATGATACATCCACATTTTCACTGGACATAGACATATATTAGAAGGGCATATTTAAATATGCCTCAAGCATGTTTAAATACTTTAAAAAATATTCTAGTATATGTTATGACCAACCTAGATAGCACAGTAAAAAGCAGAGACATTACTTTGCCAACAAAGGTCCGTCTAGTCAAGGCTATGGTTTTTCCAGTGGTCATGTATGCATGTGAGAGTTGGACTGTGAAGAAAGCTGAGCACTGAAGAATTAATGCTTTTGAACTGTGGTGTTGGAGAAGACTCTTGAGAGTCCCTTGGACTGCAAGGAGATCCAACCAGTCCATCCTAAAGGAGATCAGTCCTGGGTGTTCATTGGAAGGACTGGTGCTGAAGCTGAAACTCCAATACTTTGGCCACCTCATGCGAAGAGTTGACTCATTGGAAAAGACTCTGATGGTGGGAAGGATTGGGAGCAGGAGGAGAAGGGGACGACAGAGGATGAGATGGCTGGATGGCATCACTGACTCGATGGACATGAGTTTGAGTAAACTCCAGGAGTTGGTGATGGACAGGGAGGCCTGGCATGCTGTGATTCATGGGGTCGCAAAGAGTCGGACACAACTGAGTGACTGAACTGAACTGACTACATGTAACATTTTGTGTGGATGCGGTCACATTCTTTCATGTATAATAATTACCCATGTACTTCCTTGTTGGCCCATACTGAATTATCCATTCCTTGGAAGAATCTATACTTTTTCTTTTTTATACATGTGGAGTATACAACACCCTTTCTTACGTAAAGTTGTAAATCAATAAGTGTTTGATGACTTAAAATGAATTTCTACTTGATAAAATAATGACCCCAAGGCAAATAAATTTTAAAAGCTTCTTTAGTGTCTGAGACAAATTACAATGTCAGAAATAGAAGTAGAAGCTCCAAGATTACTAGATTACTAGTGGTGCGGGTAGATATACTCATTGGAAAAACAAAATCCAAGTCTATCTAGCTACTTGTCCAACATTTGAGCTCTATAAAATAATCCTTTTTTTTCATTTTTAGATTCATCTATATATAGTCAATCTAGTAAAAGAATTGCTCTATAATAATGCTGGAATTGGCTGGAATTGGCTAGAATTGGCAACCAATGTTCAGGTTCTGACAGTAAAGTCTAATGTCAAAAGTTTCCATTTCTTCTGCAAGAGTAAAGTTCTCAGAATTATTATGGTTTTTAAGGGCCTCTTGATCAATCTCAGAAAAAAGTACTTTAAAAAAATGAAAGCATTCCTTCAAGCACTGGCTGTGTGTGTGTGCTTAGTCACTGGTTACCTTACCAGTATATATTAGGACTAAAGTGAATGTGGAAGTTATCATTTTTCCTTTTGCAATAATTTTTGCTTAAAATATATGCTTCCACTTACTATAAATGCACAGACACACAGATACTATCATTTAATAGAAACTCTGCATCATATCCCTGGAGGAGGGCATGGCAACCCACTGCAGTATCCTTGCCTAGAGAATCCCCATGGACAGAGGAGCCTGGTGGGCTACAGTTCATGGGGTTGCAAATAGTTGGACACAACTGAGTGACTAACACTCTCACATTTACACTTTCACTGCATCATATATTACTAAAATTTTGCTGCAACTAATATTATAAACCATCAGATTTACTTGTGTCGTGACAAAGTGAAGATTAATTCATCTTCTAGTTTCTTAATATTCTATATTTTATGATTTTTCCTTATTCTTCATATGCACTTTTGTATGTTTCAGTGGAAGGAAAGCTGAAGATAAAATAGTGCAGAGAAAATTACATATATTTATTTAATTTTTTTATCTAGGAGCTTATACCTTACTAATTTTTATACTTGCTATATTCTGAAGTGGGTGGGATTTGTCCTTATTTTTAGCCTTTTGAAGCCTGCTTCTTGAACTGACGTTCTCCAAATACCCAAGTGCTCAATGATTCTTATTATTCTGGCTAGTCTTTCCCTACTTCCTGCTACATATGCTCAGACTCCCTTTGGTTAGCAACAACTACACCATTATCACGGTCTACTATTACGTTCTGGGTGATATGAGGTACATTTATCAAGGGCTCCACCACATACTCTTGCCTACTGAATAGCATTAATTTTAAATAAAACAGTTCTCAAGAGGTCACAAAAGAGCCACTCCTTTTCCTGAGGCGTATACATGGACTCATTCCACTTTATTTTATTTTTTATTTAAATTTTTATTTTTATTTTATTTTACTTTACAATACTGTATTGGTTTTGCCATACATTGACATGAACTGATAGAACACTAATGAAACCATTTCTAAAACACTTTCCCAAGTGCTTACTTGTCCAGCTGCTTCTATACAGACCCAAGTTCTCAACTGACTCAAATAATATATCCACACAAAGAATTGTGCCACACAGAGAAACTTAGATATTCAAGTCTAGGTAAAATGTACATATTTGTTTAGTCCTTCTTAGGACTCTTTCTCTCCTTGTCTCTCCCTCTCTTTTTGCTAACTGATATTTTAGAGGGTAGATAAGAAATGTTTACATCATAAACCAATGAGGAAATATTTGAGATAGATGGTTTGGCATACCTTAAGTGATGCTTTTGCCATCTAGAGTTAACAAGAGAACAGAAGGGTATATATTCATAACTGGTTAGTGTTTCCCTTTGATAACTCTAGTGTGGCTTGGATAGGATCCCAAACTCGCAAGATTTGTAAACATCTTTCCACTTTGATTAATTATTTTAGTATTCTCTGAGGGAATATAATAGTATAGACATGGAATCCAGTATCTCTCTTAGTCTGGACTCCCATTTGTATGACTTTTTACATTTATTTCCAGCACATTTGGAGGCAACTGATTGATGTCCCTCTATTTTCAAAGAAAGTCAATTAGGTCTGTAATAATCAATGCAAAGGAAAAAAATCAGGGAGGAATACAGAAATATTTTCTGTAGTAGTTACAAGCAGGGACTCTCAACTCCAACCCATGAGCTGAAAGATGTGGACAAGTTCCTTAAGCTCTTGAAGCTCTTCTTAAGTTTCTTAAGTAGTTGCAAATGGTCATCATAATAGTGTTCTCTTCCTGAGGTTGTCATAGGAATGAAATAAAATTATACTTATAAAATGTTAATTACTGTGCCCAGCCCTTATAAATGTTCAGTAAACATTACACCAGAGCACATCAACATTCCCGTACAAAGGCTACTCTGGGTTTCAGAAGACAAGAACGATCCTTAGAATCTTGGGAACCAGTTCAATCACTCACACGTCATTAAATAAAGTTATGGTTGCAGATGGAAAACTGTATTTTCGTAAGTGTGCTAATCAGCACCTGACAAATACCATGACAATTATAGGAAACATGTATTATAATTATGAACCAGTCTTAAGGAGACTTGTTGAAAATCTTTAGTGTAATCGAGTCTATGTATGTGCATGTGTACGTGTGTGTGTGCCATGTGTGTGCAATGCCACCACTGATGAATTCAAGATGTAGTTTAAGTTTGCTGTGAAGTATTAGATTATATTCTGGAACTCAAGGACGTCAAGGGCTATGACCCAGAAATCAAGCTGTGAACCAGAAAAATCTCTTAGATCAGGGAACTGAAATGAGTGGGAAGTTCACAGGAAAAACAGGAAGATTTAACATGGGGAATTATTTAATACAGGGAAAGTCAGCGTTTATCCTGGAGGAAAGCAAAATAATTAGGAAGATCAGCTCTCTCTAATCAAGAAAATTTATAGGAATACAAAGTGAAGTAACATTTAATTTCCTCAAATTCCAGACACTTGACACATGTTTTAGCTGCTATTTCCGAATGCTTGTGCGTGTGTACTAAGTCACTTCAGTCGTGTCTGACTCTTTGTGACCCCATGGACTGTAGCCCACCAGGTTCCTCTGTCCATGGGATTTTCCAGGCAAGAATACTAGAGTGGGTTGCCATGCCCTCCTCCAGGGAATCTTGCTGACCCAGGGATTGAACCCACATCTCTTATGTCTCCTGCATTGGCAGGCAGGTTCTTTACCACTAGCACCAGGTATTGTTTAACTGATGGGAACCAGGCAGTGCAGAGGTGAAGAATCCGCCTACCAAGGCAGGAGATGCAAGAGACACGGGTTAGATCCCTGGGTCGGGAAGATTCCCTGGAGAAGGAAATGGTAACCCACTACAGTATTCTTCCCTAGACAATCCGATGGCTACAGTCCATGGGATTGCAAAAGAGTCAGACAGGTCTGAGCACATACATTATTCAACTTAATCCTTACAGTAACTATCAGGTAGATATCATTGATTCAACTTTGCACAATGAGCAAAACTGAGGCTCAGAAAGTTTCCCAGCACCATATAAATAATTAAATGCAAAAATTGGATTTCAACCCAAGACTATTTGGCTCTAGGAATAAAAGATTAAAATGAGGTCTAAGCTTTCCTGGGAAAATGACTGGAGAATTGTGTTTTCCAAGAACTAGGGAGCTGAGATAATTGGTAAAGTCGTGCCTCTTGTTGGCTAGGTACGACTGCTCTTAGGCTAGTGAGGAGGGGCTGTGTACTGACATGCAGGCCTTTATCCTCTGTTAGCAAAATGACTGTCATTATTAGTGGGAAATCATGGATAGAGCTTCCTCGTGTCAAGTGGCCCACACGAACCCTAGCTCTTACCCCATGTGCATAAGGTGCAAATGTGTATATTCTGGGTACTTCTGGGCCACTCAGTGTCATAAAGATTCCAGCTTATCTCTTGCCTTGTATCCTTCTATACAGCTAACTCAACATAGTATTAGACTGAATTCCATTGCATCTGTGAGTGAAATTGCCAATTTGATCCCCTCACAACCACAGTGATACTGCAGGCTCCAATGACTGATATATATTGTCACTAAAAGTCATATATTCGGCTGAAAAACAGACTGCTTAGCAAAACTAATCCTAGATAAATGGCTTGTGATTAAAGTCAATCTATTTCTGGCATTAATATTAGAGATCATGAAGTTAACTAAAGCTGTTTCCCTCTTTTAAATGGATTTATAGGATCACAGACTTGTCCTGTGAAAAAATTATTTCACTGCCACTTTTAAATAGTTTTTTTCCTTTTCTTTTATTATCCCTGTGTTATTATTAAAAAATTCCTCTGGAATAAGAGGCTTTATCAGCTGTGCCAACGAAAGAGATATTTACTGGCTGAAAAAAGGGATCACCAAACCTTGATGACAGGGCACAGAGACACTAATTAGGATCAAAGTGAGAGAGGAAGAGTATAAAGGACAAATAAATAAAAGGACAGAAAACCAGGTACGACCTCCACACATAGCTTGTCTGGGACAAGCCTTTGGTGGAATCAGTGTGTGCGTGAGAGCGTCATTCTATCACAAATATGTCCATGAAGTAATAAACAGAAGGGATGGAGAGAGAGAGCGAGCTGTGCAGACAGCAGATAAGGTAAGTCCCTTAATCCTAAAAGAGAATGTTTTTGGTAGCCAGTCTTACGTGACAGCTAGTCTATTTCTATTTTATCTGGTGGACGAACCATTTCTCATTAACAACAGGACTGTTAGCAATAAGTAATGCTCCAATAATTGAAGATTTGAACAGCAGGCTTAGTCACCTCTTGAGGAAGAAAATGCTAGAAATCTTTTTAAAACTCTGGTACAACAGATTCTGGGTTTTATCCTCTAAAAAGACTTATCTACAGAAACCATTGTTCCATTGCAACTACTTTTACCTTAGTTGTATGACAGTCTCACCTGATGAGCTTTTAAAAATTTCTGATGTCAGGGCCCAACAAAAACAAAAAATAATAAAATAAAAAGTATCAGCTCTAATCCCAAGGTTTTCATAAGTCTCCCCCAGGTGATTTTACTGAGCAACCCCATTGGAAAGAATATCAACTTTGAGGAAAGGTAAAACTGAATTTGATTTTTGCACATCTTTCTCTTGGCTGGGTGATCCTGGTCTTAGTAAAGCTCCCTAAGCCTCAGTTTTTCCATCTATAAAATAAAGATAAACTGCCCAAGAACTACTGCACAAAACAAATGTGAGGCTCCTAAAACATGGTTGTCTTACTGAAATTTTAGTTGGATTTTACCAAAAAGAACTTTGTATATTTGAATTTATATCACTAGGGATAAATAAGAAAATTATTTTTTAGGGAAAACAGTACTTTGAGTTCAGGTAGAAATTTTTCAGCAATATTTTTTAAAATCTCACAAGAATAATACTGCAGAACAATTGATTATTTGTAAAAAGTAAAAACTCTGGATTTCAACCAACTTATTAAATTTTAATAATACACAACCTCCCTAATCATTTAATAGCTGTTTCAGTTTTCTCATCTCTCAAGGAGATAGCATATGACCCACTAACTCCACAAGTTTACCATAAGCAAATAAATATAAAAGTATACTATATTATTTTTAAGCATAATCACAAGACTACACTTAAGTCTTGTGATTATATAATTCTTTACAATAATTAAATTCCATTTTTATGAGAATTAAATTATCCTGTTATAAAAATTAAATGGCATCCACCAAGACTCTAGTTCATTACTATTTTATCCAAATACCATTGCAACTAATATATTTTCATTTTTATTTCATATTCCAGCTGTTAAATGGCCCATGCATTTTTATATAGAGATATGATTTAATCAGAAAACATATGTCAACCTGATACCTATTTTTCTTAGCACTCAGCTTTTAGGTTTTCAGGTATTCGTTTGAAAGTTCTATGATACCATCTATTTTTTTAATCAAACACAGCTAACTCCATTTTGAAGACTGTGAAATGAACAAAAATATCCCAACTATAAGGAACATATGTTTTACTTTCAAACATCATCACTGATTTTATTAAAACTGCATATAAATTTCAAAACTATTTATGCCATTTTATTATCATTTTCTATAATCATTTGAATATTTAAAATGTTTTTTAATTAACTCTACATTGTCCCATGATAAATAAGAAATACAAATAACAATTACAAAAAAACCTTTACTTATAATTGCTATCTCATTTATTAGATATGTCTTATTAAAATCAGTAACAAAGGAACAACAAATTTTGTTTCAAATATGTTTCCTTAACAGACTAATGGACTCCTGCTGCTGCTGCTGCTGCTGCTAAGTCACTTCAGTCGTGTCCGACTCTGTGCGACCCCATAGACGGCAGCCCACCAGGCTCCCCCATCCCTGGGATTCTCTAGGCAAGAACACTGGAGTGGGTTGCCATTTCCCTCTCCACTGCATGAAAGTGAAAAGTGAAAGTGAAGTTGCTCAGTCGTGTCTGACTCTTAGCGACCTCATGGACTGCAGCCCACCAGGCTCCTCCGTCCATGGGATTTTCCAGGCAAGAGTACTGGGGTGGAGTGCCATTGCCTTCTCCGATGACATACCTGGGGACACCATCCACAAAATATCCACTGTATGTCATTCAGCACTGGAACATGGTGGACATATTCTCCAACTGTTTAAACAATTTATAGATGGCCTGTCAGTCATTCAATATTATTTACTGTGACTGCATAGGCACAGGATGTTATGTTTGCCCCACTTAAATAAGGTGAAAGTCATTCATTCATGTCCAACTCTTTGCGACCCCATGGGCTATACATCCATGGAACTCTCCAGGCCAGAATGCTGGAGTGGGTAGCTATTCCCTTCTCCAGGGTATCATCCCAACCTAGGGATTGAACCCAGATCTCTGGCATTGCAGGCAGATTCTTTACCAGCTGAGCCAACAGGGAAGCTCCTACTTAAATAAAAACTAGTTGTAAAAACCAGTCTGGTAAAGTAATTAAAAAGAGATTCTTGGTAACATGGACAAGGATTATATTCAAACACTTCTGAATAAATTTGGTAAAGACACTCATCTAGGATGAAAACCTTAAATCACATGATTAGATTATATGTAATTATTTAAGTTCCACAACCTAGCAAGAAACTATATTACTTCAATGTGTGTTCAGTCACTGAGTTGTGTCCGACTCTTCGCTACCCCATGGATTGTAGCACACCAGGCTCCTCTGTTCATGAGATTTTTCAGGCAACAATACTGGACAGGGTTGCTATTTCCTTCTACAGTGGATCTTCCTGACCCAGGGATCAAACCTGGGTCTCTTGTGTTTCCTGCATTGGCAGGCGGAGTCTTTACCACTGAGCCATGTGAGAAGCCCACTGTTTAACAATGAATAATATTCCTTTTAACAAACTCCTAACAGAGATTAAAAATATATATAAGTTGGCTAACCATTTTCCATAAGGTCAAAATTGTGATGAATTAAAAAAGAACATAAAAATGAGTAGAAAATACTTAAAGGGTAAATTCAGTCCATGTACACACACTGCCTTTTTAATATTTTGCAAGTTTCCTTATTGTCTAAATGGTTGAATTTGGGACGGTTGCATTCAATTATTTCTGCCATCCAAGCAACTGAAATGGATCAACAGAACAAGAATCACTTCAATTTATTAGTGATTCGTTCAAACTCTCCTGAAAATATTTGTTTGCTAGGTTACCTGAACTGAGAATAAAGGTAGATGATAGGATATCAAAAATAAACATGAGATTCATTCTCTCTTTCTTTTCCCTTCTCCCTCTCTCTCTGTCTCATATGCTTTGTTAGCATTTCAGGTTACTGGAAGCTATATAGTAACATAACCATTTTTAAAATTTCTGTTGCAATAAGCAATTTGAAAGTTCTTGATCAGGAAACAGATCACTACAGTAATATCTTAATGTTAGTATATATCTCTCTATCACAATATTAATGCAGTATCTTTAGCCTCATTTATATGCTAATATTTATTTACTATTATTGGTAACCTTTTTACCCACATACAAAGTTTTCATCTATTTATTTTGCTATGTATTACAAAGTACTGCCTCCATGCCCCTTAAAGATCTTTCTTCTATAGTAGCAATGATAAATTTGAGGATGCCTCCAGATACTCAGCTAAAGTAATCATTAATTCAAATGCATTAAATTATATTAAAGTGGCAATAGACAGTCAAAGCTAGTTATGCAATGTGTCTGCCCACAGAAAACAGAAGTGTAAAAAAAGAAGGTTCAAGATAAAAAAAGTCTAAAAATACTCAGGGATATTTTAATAAGTACCCTTACTCTAATGATATGCAGGCTAGAAATATGTTAATGACATTTCTCTGGACTTCAACACTGGCCATCAGTTTTTCTAATTATGTGTCAATGCTAGTTTCTGTTCTAATCAATGCTAATTAAAGTGTATATTTAAATTATTAAACACAATATTTCCCAAATTCCTTTACTAAAACATTGTGCTGAATATACATTAAGCAAATAAGATGCCAACACTAAATCTGGTGTTGCCCATTCCTTTGCCAATACAATAATGCCATCTCTAATTTACTCATTTCAACTGCAATCTACTGAAGTTCAAAATTAAAAAAATATTTTCATTATTATTACTTAATACCATTAAATTATATAATTCAGCTCTAATGATCAAATTTTAATGCTTCCTTTACAGGATGCTTGGGGCTGGTGCACAGGGATGATCCAAAGAGATGATATGGGGTGGGAAATGGGAGGAGGGTTCAGGATTGGGAACTCATGTACACCCATGGCTGATTTATGTCAATGTATGGCAAAATAAATACAGTATTGTAAAGCAAAATAAAGTAAAAATAAAAATTAAAACAAATAAAAATAAACCCTGGAAAAACTGGTCTCCTGTTGATATAATAGGCTTCCCTGGTGGCTCAGACAGTAAAGCATCTGTCTGCAGTGCAGGAGATCTGGGTTCGATCCCTGGATTGGGAAGATCCCCTGGAGAAGGAAATGGCAACCCACTCCAATACTCTTGCCTGGAAAATTCCATGGACTGAGGAGACTGGTGGGCTACAGTCCATGGGGTCGCAAAGAGTCGGACACAACTGAGTAACTTCACTTTCACTTTCTTTCATTCTGTTATTATCGTATCTGTAAAAGCAGTGGATGATATTTTCTATTTTCCATAGCAAAATAGGTAGACTAAGAACTGTCATCCAAAAAACTTGAGATTTCCTATTAGATAATTACAATTTATAATATCTCTAAAACCACTCTGCCAGAGATAACAATATTAATCAGTAATACAAAACAATACAAAAGAATATATATATTTTGTTGCTTTGCCATCAAAAAGGCAATGGCCATTTTAATTCAATATGTACTATTAAAATACTTTAATATATGGGGAAAAAGAACATTTTGCATTGCAGAGAGTTTGGCAGTAAAGTGTGTCATATATTTACAATAATAACTTCTAGTTGAAACGTTATACACATAAGGAACACCAGTCTATTTCAACCTCATTACATTCTCTGAAAACCAAGGTATTCCACAATGGGTTCTAGAAAAAAATCAATCTAAATGATATGAAATGAGTGTGCCTGTCCATAAAAAGCTCAAGTTATTTGCATTAACAAGATCCATCTGAGTTAGTTTTCTCTTTCCACTTTAGCTTAGTGTAAATTATTTTTTAGCATTCTTATTGTTAATGGTATCAAAATGTGATGAACGGAACAAGGATAGAAACAAACAAACAAACAAAATCACACTACTTGCTCAAACCACCTAAAAAGAAGTCTTAAGGACTTTCTTTTACAACAAAAGCTATATATCTTCTCTTGATTACTTTCTGAAGACTAATCAACTGCATACAGGTCAAGTGAAGTCAGAGACCATTCATTCAGGAAGAAAACTTTCAAAAAGCAGAGCTAATTCTTGGAAAAGTAGACTCTAAAAGCAACTCAAGAGTGATGCACAGATTAGCCAGGCAGAAAATAGAATCTATGTCACCATCCTCAACCTGGGAAAATGAAGTGGATTAAAACTGAACTAATTGGCTTGTTAATGTCATTTTGAGGTCATAAATATTTCTTGAAAGCCCTAGTGTTCTTCAAATTTTACTCTTGTCATTCATTTTTCATTCTAAAGTCAGTCCGGTAAACCATGGATGATGTGAGCATCATCTTGCACACCCCAGATGGAAATGACTTACTATAGTCAAAAGTCATCTAGAACCAGCACATATTTTTATCCCTGATTTTGTTTTTTTATTTCTTTAAGAGCATCTTCACTTTGCTATTCACAAGGAAAAGCTGACAAAGCATTCTCTTAATGCATAGAGTATTGTGCGGATCTGCAAACAAACCAATTTGTTTGAAACTCAGGGAAGCAAACAATGCATATGAAACCCACAAAGCACTACTGTGTGTGTCTTATAGGGAAATCATAAGAGAAAGTGAATCGAATGACTCACAATAGGATATGTTTGGAAGGAGATAAACCTTTTATATCTATGAGCATAAAGACGCATAAAGTATTAAATAATTTTACCTTAGTAGTACTTATTTTTGCATATGTTAACATTTAAACTACCAGAAACAGCTCTTGAAATTGGTTATGCTAATGCCTATTGCTACTCATTTTAAACGGCAATTCCACTTAAAGCCAAACCTCAGGCCTCAAAACAACAGTTAAGGTCAAACGAAGCATACCAAAGTCGATATACACAATATATGAAAAGCTCCAAATTATATTTCAATGACTTGTTTAATTTGTAAATCAACCCAATCAACAAAGCATATGTTTAAAATTCTAAAGACATTTTTGGGTAGGTGTTTCTTTAAACCAAATGTAACTTCAATCCCCCAATAATAAATATCTTCCCAAATGTAAAGCTGAATGTTTCATTAGCCTCCTAAGGGGCATATTAGATATGAAAAGAATATTGCTTTGAAGAATAGCCGAAATCATCAAGTATAAGCTAAAAAACCAATATGTGGTTAAATAAAAATATGAACTTCTCAAAGGTAATTACTACATAGGGCATGCAAGAAGTCTATGAGTCTGCCAGTGTGTTAGGGAAATACACAAATATGCATTAAAAATTATAGCTCAGTGTATTTTCAAGAGATGATATCAATGATAATTAAAAGAAAAAATTACCTAAATCATAAGGATTTTTATTTTCTAATTAGTTAATTGCAAAGACAGAATAGTATCTCTTACAATCTAAGACTTAAGTCTTTGAACGCACATTTGATTATTTCCCTAACACACTGGCGAGAACTGATAGCTAGCTAAAAAATGTTAAGATTTATACTTAATCTTTACCTTATTGAAATCCATTAAAAAAAAACTTTAATAAACCATTGTAGGAAATGGAATGCTTTTTGACTCGGAAGGGAGTCCTAAACAGCAAAAGTTTTCAGATCCAAGGGTTCATTGGCAAAATGAAACTATAACCAGTGGTTTGATATTTATTAATCAGCTTGTATTTCATACTGTGTTTGGTTGACTTCAAATTGTCAGGTTTGAGGTATTTTTTCCCTCAGTTTTTAAATTTATTTCTTTTTAATTGGAGGGTAATTTCTTCACTGTGTTGAGGGTGTTCCTACAAGCCT
The DNA here is from genome assembly GCF_042477335.2 of Ovis canadensis. Lineage (NCBI taxonomy): Eukaryota > Metazoa > Chordata > Mammalia > Artiodactyla > Bovidae > Ovis > Ovis canadensis. The sequence continues at coordinate 33,439,541 of NC_091727.1, forward strand.
ATATGATGTGCATTTCCACACATATTTGCCACTTAGGAATATGGAATTGGGCATATCAGGCTCTTTTATGCTATAAAATACATTATTTAACTGCCTTTTTCTGATTATAGGCATATCAATCTACTTTCCGATTATGATGTGGATGTCTATTCTGGATCCGCTTACTTCACTATTCAAAGGAGGACTTAGAGATCAAAAGCCATTTTATAACTCAACAAGGAAAAGATCTATTTTAAACCTACTATTTTATGAAAAGAGAGGGCACACACAAGAATAACTTGAGCATATATCTCAGACAAAAGAAACGACCATATGCAGATTTAACAACAACAACAACAACAAAAACTATTAACAGGCTTATCCTTCAGGTTCACACACTATAGCTCTCATTCTCAGGGACTAGAGTTTATATTTTCATTATATCTGCATCTCTACCTCACTGTAGTATGAAAAAACACATATATTGGTACTAGGAGTTAATAGTGAGGTAACCCTCCCCCATCTTGCAAGACAAGGAAATACAATTGATACAATTTCTCCCTTAGAGCTAAACCAAGAGTGGAAGGACACTGACCATCTATTGAAGCAATAAGAAGAGGTTAGAGGTATGTATTATCTAAAGGAGAGGAAACATTTCTAGTGTACTTAATCTGATTCCAACTTTACAAACACATTTGCATTGCTATAATTTTCCCTTCCGAAGTCCATATACACGAGTCAATTAGATATGATTATTCTGGTTCTTGTGATTGTTACATATCTCATTTATAATATTTGAGCTTCCATTTTGATTATGTCATTTTTTAAAATCTTGTTTTGTTTAAAATTAACTCCCCCACCACTATGGGTCTGCCATGAATAAGACCCATCAATATATAGGTCTGCTATGAATAAGATAAGGCAATCAGGTTTCTGGGTCTGTAACACTAAGTAATAGATTTTGGTTGATGATAAATTCACCAGTGAAAAGCTATCCTCTGAGTTATTTTGGAACTTTTCCTGATGGGACCCATGATCACCACTCAAGGATCTCCTGATTGGGGATTGATTCAATATTCCCAAGACAGAAGAATTATATAACCCTATTCAAATATCATCTTGAATTATTAATATATCACAGATAATCAATCCCACTGATACAGCTTCTCCAACTTCTGGGTTTAGAGTGTGGTAAAGCCTCAGTAAAGAGAATATAGCTTGCAATTTCAAAGAAGTTGGCAGATTAAAAAGTGCTTCATAGGCTAGAAGAAAAGCAGAGGTCAGGAATTATTATCCCTCTAATCCACGTGTTTATAGATATGACTATGTAGCACCAAACATACGGATGGAATTTATTTAAGTGTAATATTATAAAAATACAGTAGTAGTAGTATTAGTTGCTCAGTCATGTCCAACTCTTTGCAATCCCATGGACTGTAACCTGCCAGGCTCCTCTGTCCATGGGATTCTCCAGGGAGGAATACTGAAGTGGACTGCCATTCCCTTTTCCAGAGGATCTTCCTGACCCAGGGATCGAACCTGGGTCTCCTGCATTGCAGGCAGATTCTTTCCTGTTTGAGCTATAGGGAAGACCCCATGAATATAGTGCTCCCCATCAACTAAAGAAGCAGAAAACAAATAACTATTCAATGGAGGACTTCCCCACAGTGACCATTTACAACAGAATCAGCACCAGGAAAAGATTCCCTGATTTAAACAGTAAATCATATTGCCTTTTATACAGTATATGAATGAAAGTGCCGAGTAGCTAATTAATTACAGCCAATTAGTGTATCAAATCTCTTGGTAGAAAAAGCAAAACAGGAACTTTTTTATAATTATTTGGAATGAGTGTACTCTAAACATAGTATACTTCATCTGTGAAGCATACACTTTCTAAAGGCTTCTGTCTTTTTCTAAAGTTTTATATTTTAGTTTCAGATACTGGAATTTGAGAACTAAGATCATATGTGACGATTCATAACACATTTCAGGAAGGCAGAACATTTTAAATACACCTGGAATACAGAAAAACACAATGCACAGTTTCTAGTTTGTGCTTAGTTTCTGAAAATGTGAAGTCTGAGATGATAAACTTTAAACTGCACTAAAAACAGTAGCAGTTTAGAAATGTACCAACCTTCAGGATCCAGTAGTTTCTCTATGCCTAACTGATACTTGGCAATGTTGAATGCATGTTCCAGTCGTTGTGTGGCTGACTGCTGGCCAACCACACTATTCCAATCAAACAGGTCTGGCCTGAAACACATACAAATATAAAGACAAATATAAACTGATTGAAAATGTTTCATGAGATTCACTTCAATTCTGATTTTTGACTGACAGACAACCCATACCCACATTCCTTAAGAGGTGAGTGTTACTCTTCAGTACTCTTCAATGACAGTTCTCATTCAAACCAGGCACAATTATAATAGAAGATCCAGAAGAAAACAAAGTAGAATTGATTCTATCTTATCCAAGCAACAAAAATGTGTTCATCTCATCCAATCTCATGGATTTAAAGACCAGCCATTTGTTGGCATCTTCCCTGGAGAAGGAAATGGCAACCTACTCCAGTACTCTTGCCTTGAAAATCTCATGGACGGAGGAGCTTGGTGCAGACTACTGCCCATGGGGTCACAAAGAGTTGGCATGACTGAGCGACTTTACTTTTCTAATTCTATAAGCCCTGCCCAGATCTCTTGCCTGAACTTCAGACTCTAGATCCATCTGCTTACTCAGTATCTCTACTGAGAGTCATGGCAAGACTCAAGTGTTCAAAAGTAACCTAATATTCATCCCCATCACAATACCCCACCTCACCTACTTGTCTTACAGTTCTTCCTTCCTCAACAATCAATAACAAGGTCAAACTTGTGATGCTCAAGAGAAACTTGGGGTCATCTTTGATGACTCTTTCACCCTCACAGAACACTTAGTTGGAAATATATCCAGCATTTGGCCACTTCACACTATCCTCACTGCTACTACGGTAATCCAAACCCCCCTCGTAGCCTGCACAGATCACTCCATTAGCTTTCTAACTGCTTCCCTCTTCCCACCCTCACCCTTGTTAATCTGTTCTCAGCAGAGTTGTTGCAGTGATCTGGTAAAATGTTTCATTATAACCTTCTCAAATCCCTCCTATCGGGGAAGTAAACTTCATTGATTTAACTGTGACCTACAAGACCCTACATGGTCTAGCTCCCCATTAACTCTCTGATTTTATTTCTTGCCTCCTTCCTCATGTTCCTCAGACAGGCTAGGTCATTTCCTGCATATGCACTTGCTGTTTCCTATGCCTGGAATTCTATTCCCCTAGACACTGACATGGCTCATTCCTCCACTTCCTTTGGGTCTTTACTCAACAGTCATGTTGATGAGTTCTTCCCTGCCCTTCATCCATATAAAATTGCCTGCCCCCAAAACAAGCATACATGGAATCATTTCCTATTCCTCTTTCAGTTCACTTCAGTCGCTCAGTCGCTCATTCGTGCCCAACTCTTTGCGACCCCATGAATCACAACTCCCTGTCCATCACCAACTCCTGGAGTTTAACCAGACTCATGTATATCGAGTTGGTGATGCCGAGAGGATGCTACAAGGAAAGGCTTAGCTGCTATTTTTCTAAAAGCAGAATTCAAAATAAACATACAACTTTATTTCTCCTGTGACTCTTTTTTTCTCTACTTGCTCCTATCCTGTTTAATTTACCAGGCTTTTGTGTACTTCTTAGTAAATATAGTCTCCTCTGTACACTCCAGATTACCTAAAATGACCAACAACCTCTTAGAACCTAAAATGTACACACACACACACACACACACACAGAGACACGGAGCTGTCTCTAGTCGTGTGACTGTATGAAAAAAAAATTAAATTCTAGACTATTTGGAGAAAGTTTTAACTTCACTATGCAACCTCTGCCCCATCTTCATTTCTCCATCTCTCAGCAAGGGAAGTGGAAAAGAATATAGGTGGGAGAGTGTGGGAAACTAGTTTCTCATCACAGCACAGTAAACACGGTTAAATGAATATGATTTTAAAAAAAAGATTGCTTCCACATTTAAGCCCTTTTCCCTTCATCTTCTCCCCATTTCTCCCTAGCCAGTAACTCACCACCTGGATGAGGAGTTATCTGAGCCATATAATCTATTTGAGCTTCAGTGTTTTCATTTCAAAAAGAAGGTAATGATGTTCCAAATGGTCTTTGAGGTCTCTTCTGGCACTAAAATCAATCTAACAAAATGTTTTATATCATTAAAATACACCATTTATTAACACTTTAAATAACTGTGATTTTCAAGTGCATAAAGAATTGTAAAACTAACCAACTGAAGAGGAAAGCCATATACTATCCCGTGCTAACCTAGACTGTAACTCATAAATAAGAATGTGCAATCAAGGATCGCCAGTCTTCTGAGAAAACTGACATACTGAATGAGACAGCATAGCCTAGTAGAGTTCTCTATGAATCCACAATCTGGGCTCTACCACATATTAACTGTGAAAATATTTCAATCAAAAGTGGAACCAGAGGATACAAAATGGAGAATTCCACACACGTGCCTTAAGAAGAATGTAATGTTAGAATTGAGAGCCTAGTTTTCTATAAATGCCTGTTTTACAGAAATCAAGCCTTATCTCCCAACCAATGAATATCCACTCAGAATCTTTTCCCTTCCTTAAGGCAATGAACTTACTACCTGCACTCCAGCTGAACTGTTCCCTCTTTGCGATCCTTGCCCATACACACAGTCTGCCCCAAACTCCCAAAAGACTCACCTGTATCTCACTATAGCAAGTTTCCCAAATTGCAATTCCTCTGTTATTCCTGAATAAACTCAGTTTCTGATCGTTTGAGATTGCCTCCTTTTATCTTTCTATTTTGGGTGACAGTCAAATGGTCTTAGATAAATCACATAACCTCTCTGTGCCTCAGTTTCCCAATTTGTGAAATGGGGACAACGATAGTATGTAAGTCATGAGAGACAGATGGGCCATTGTCCAGAGAACAGTGCCTACACAGTAATAATTGCTTCAAAACACTAACTTCTATTACTTTGTTTTAAGCTTAATTATATATATATTTATAAAATAACAGGAAAACATTTTCAATTTATAGATTCAAGCCCAAACTTATAGAACAGATACAAATTTATAAAACTGTTGATGCAAGAATACTAATATAATAATAGAATAGAAGGTGGAAGAGAAGAAGAGGAAGTATGTATAAGGATGATAATTTCCTCATCCTTCTTTTCAGGTGAACAGACCTTGTCTAAACTTGATAAAAATAGGTATACAACTATACCTATTTAAACTCACACAGGCAATAACTGTAAGAATAAAATGATTATAACATAGTAATGAAATCAAGAAATAGATGGGGGTGAGATATAAGATGTGTGGGCTTCACATTAAGGAATAAATCCACCTACTGTCAGAAATGAATTAATCAAGAAATAAAATATTTATAATTATGAAAACCATCAGAGAGAATAATAGAAGTTGCCAGCAGTAACCACTAGCAAGTAGAGTGTGATGGAGTAGGACTGGGGTCAGGAAGATATATTTTATTTCTTTCTGTCCTTTTCCTCCCTCTCTAATGTCTAACTGTTTTTAAATCATGCGCTATGTTACTTCTATGGGAATAAATTAAGAAATTAGAAAGAAAATTTTATTGCAACTGTATACTTAGTGCAATTTATTTGCATATTTTGAGCATGTCTTATATCTTGTGAAAGTCGCTCAGTTGTGTCTATTTGAGACCCCATGGACTGTAGCCTGTTAGGCTCCTCTGTCCATGGAATTCTCCAGGCAAGAATACTGGAGTGGGTAGCTGTTCACTTCTCCAGGGGATCTTCCCAACATTTTGGGGGATCAAACCCAGGTCATCAGCATTGCAGGCAGATTCTTTACCATCTGAGCCACCAAGGAAGCCCAAGAATAATGGAGTGGGTAGCCTATCCTTTCTCCAGTGGATCTTCCCAACCCAGGAATCAAACTGGGGTCTCCTGTATTGCATATGGATTCTTTACCAGCTGAGTTAATTATCATTTGGTTGTTTTTCCCACAAAGTAGAATCTGGCTTTCTTTTAACTGCACTTTAGTGAATTCTGTCTTTTAATTTAATACTTTTAATTCCTTACATATTAAGAGAAAATTTAGCCTTAAAGAAAATTAAAACCACTAACAGCCTGATCTTTGGCAAGGCTCTTTGTCAATTCCTATGCTCTTTATCAAGTTCATGCCTTTGTTCTACATAATCTCTCAATTATTGAAATCAGGACACCTCATGACATTCCTGTGTTCCAATGACAACCATCCTGGAGCAAAAAGTTCAACCATTTTCTTTCTCTTTAGATAAATAATATGAACATCTGTCAGAGACAAAAAGAAGACAAAGATGATTCATGAAAGAGTATTAGCAACTTTGAGAAACCTTTTGAGAAGTAACCATGTTATGTATAAAAAAGGAGTTACTGATGATTCATTCAGTATGATAGAATATATCAATGGAGATATTTGGAGAGGCAAAGAGTAGGTCAGGGACAGGGAGGGAAACCTAGATATGTTTACTGCATTACTTAGAACTATATTCAGAAATCATGAAATAAAATATTAACAAATGTAGTCTGTGAACATGCTGGCAGGACTGAAGTGGCCCACTTGAAAAGGAAATGTTAACAAGCCAACAAGGACCACATAACCTGATCCTCAATATTTCTGTTCATCTGCAAATATGTACATGAACAGCAAGATCAATATGTTCTGGCCCTTACCGTGATGCATGTGGCTGCATAAATGAATACTGCCTTATAATGCAGAATGAACGTCTCTATCCCCTCTCATCTGGCTTTACTGAGGCTGTGGAATATTTTCCTTCTTGTCACATGTTGGGGAAAACAATGTTTTAACGTTGTTTAACATGCCAGCTGAGAGCGAGCCTGCCTTCTTTCCAAAATCAGGTTGCTGAGTCATTCACCTGGAAACTCAGTCTGGATGGGGTTAATTAAACCCAGCTGGAGCAAGACACCTGACAAAGATGCTTATTTAGAGAGTGTTTGCTCCCGGATTAGTAAACCAGAAAGAAAATTTATATTCTGGACATTTCTAGAAGCAAGATTGGCACAGGAAAATGGTAGAGTAGACCCGTCGAGAAGAGTAAGATCAAAGTGAGAAAAGATAAACTGCATTGAAAATCAGGGAAGATGCAGACCAGTGGCATTTCAAACACAGTTAATAAGGCAAACATTTGACCCTGGGGATTGGGCTGGGGAAAAGAAATGGGGAATAAGAAAACCAAAGCAGATGTTCCTTACAGATAATGTATTATACATAGAATGTATATTAATGCATTCATTATATATAATTCATATATTTACCGTGTTGTTTTGCTTTTTCTTGAACTGTTATTAATTCACTTACTGATCTCCTTTATACAAGAAAAAGCAAACAACTATTTTGCTATCTTAGAAAATATAATAATGTGAATACAGTTAAGGACATTTGGTTCACTATGTCACACTGAGTTCCTCTTATAAGACCGACAGAACAACTCTCTCTGATGCTTTACAGGAATTGCTTTGCTGTTACAAAGCAGTTGTTTCTTTTGTTATTCTGAGCCCTGAGTCACAGAATTAATTGTGGTCTGCTCTTTGCCTTGGTTGCTAAGATGCTCAGAACCTTTTCTAACCCCAAAATGTATATTTTATATATATATATATATATATATATATATATTATATCTACATACACACACACACACACGCATGCACAGCCTTATAGTTTTTGCTATCTAAGTGTGTATCTGACAGGAGAAATGTTACTTTTTCACATTATTAATCTGATGATGGTAATTGATTATACTATAGCCACTCACATAAGATCTGCAACTATTTTTAATGCTAGAGTTGACTCTCATATTAACACGTTATTTGTACAGAAAAAGCAACTCTATTCTTGGCAAAGTTAGAATGTAACCTTGATTTTCTGGCAGTCTCAATTTCAAAGGTGCTGATCCCCTCCCCCATCATAATCACATACATGCTCTGATAGTTTTAATATTTCGACAACTAAGTGATATATCACTTAAAAACCAGAATATTCTTATTCAGAGGATCCCAATGGATGGATAGATCAATATGGTCAACATAAAATTACATTGCATTGTGGAAAATGACCTGGAACCAGCCTGGACAAAAATATATCAGTCTCTAAATTAATACTTACAAAAAATTATTCAGTGTCTCAGAAATCTCCTTACCTATGACTGTGGATGAGCGCATTCAAAGCCAAACCATCAGACCAGCTGGTGGTGAAGTTAATGACATTAACCTGTGGATAATTACGAGTTGATTGTCGGACCCAGCTCAGGAGTATCTTCTCACTGTTGGTTTGTTGCAATCCAGCCATGATATTTTTCATTACATTTTTGACCTACGTGTGGAAAGAAATTTTCATAAGAAAATGTATGAATAAGAAGCACACAAACTTAAACCTAACTAGCTCAGCAGTGGTGATGGATTTACACTGATCAGGAAACCCTCCCATGATGAAGGCTTGGCCAGTTATGGGCACCCAGATTCACCCACTCCTAGAAGACAGGACAAAGGTCAGTTTTCTCCCTGCCTCGAGAATGCACAGGGAGCTGGTGCTCCTTGAACAAAAGAATCTTGAAAGATCATTCTCAACAAAGTGTCTGGCATGAACCAGAGCACCAACTTCAGACAAAAATGACTGGGGCCCAACAGGTTGGCCCTGGGTTGGTTTCTGCCTTATTTGCCCCTCTGCTGGCAGCATGAAATCCTTCCCACGAAGGGTGGGTAAGGAGTCCCTTTGTGCTTGTTTTGGACAGGGAAGTGTAAGGGCTTCAGGTCAATGAAACAGACGTGGTCGAACACTCAAGATGCTCACACGCGCAGAGAAGTTAGATGGTGCTAAGTCAAAGGATACAGTCTTGTGTGCTGGGCTCAGGAACACCTGCCGCCACCCGCCCTGCTACCACCCCCCTCCCCCCCACGGCCGGGTGGTCAGGAGGCTGGCTCCATCAGCAACTGCCACTGATCCTCTGAGAAGTCATAGCCTCCTTCCCAACACACAGTTCCCAGACCACCTCCAGAGTCACCATCAGAATTCTCTACTTCTGCCTTGTTGGCTGTGGTCATCTCTGCAGCGTCCCCTGGTTTAAGAAATTCGGCCATGTTGCAAAAGATAAGGTTGAAGTCAAGAGCAAACAGCATGATGGCCAAGAAAACCCAACGCCGGGGCCTGTCCCAGTTATTTCGAAACAGGCGTGATGGAGATGGTGAAGGAGATGAGGGCTGCTGTAACGTCTCCTAGAAGTCCAACAGGGGCCTGCAGCAGCCCTGCCACTTGTTCATCAGCCTGGCAGCAGCGAGGACAAAATCGAGGGCTGGCAGGGACCCCAGCAAGAGCGTGGTGAGGAAGGCAGAGGCTGCAGGAGAGAAGCGACTCTGCCACCAGCAGGCAGCCTCCGAGCGAGCAGGGAAGGGAAGGAGGCTGGGAGTGCGCCAGCAGGTGCGCGGGACCCCTGGGTCCTGAAAGGGGGGCGGAGGTCATGTGGTGGCATTGGCTGGGCCCCTCCCACCCAGCTCCCTGAAAGGGAGCAGAAACCAAAACTGCAGGAGAAGGAGGAAAAGACCAGATTCGGTTTTCTTTTTATGAATTGGTTTCTGCCCATTTGATTCTCTCCTTGGCTCTGTGCAGGTGCAAATGCCATTCAGCAGCTGATTGTATTTCCAACTGTCATTCTTCTAACTCAGCTGACGCAGAAATCCATTTTCTAGGTTTCCAGGATGCAGTTGACACCTCATTATGGGACAGACCATCTACATATTCTGTTAAAGGAATAATTACCAGGCTACTTCTTTAATACAAGCCAGGCCCCTTATCACATACTTAAAGGAAGCATATAAGTAAATGTGATTTGTTTTACCACCAAGGGCTTCCCTTTCAGCAAGTGTAAGGTCCATAGACTACCAACATTTGATCAGGTGATGAATATTTATTGTGTATTCTAAATATGACATTTTATTTTGCTTCTTCATCCATGCAGAAGTTAACAAATGCCTTTGGGGAAAATACATATTTTAACATCTCCAGTGTTAGTCATCCTTTTATGAAAGATTCAAAGCAAATTTTAGGATAGACTATTAAATCGAACTTTAAAATACTTGAAAAGGATTTAAGATGATGTTTTGTAAATGTGGTAACGATGTGAAGATGTGAAATCTCTACATACGTTTGTCACCATCCCTTGATAGCTAAATCTATTATGTAGGGGTGGATTATCCAGTTTTCTTAATTCCTTCCTGACCTGCTTATTTAGCCAGTTACTTAGTGAATAAATAGGTCAAATAGTTATGTAAGATATGTCATTTTCCTCATCATATTTTCAAGTTATAAAATACACAGCCTCCATGTACAGAGATCGTTGGATGAATCCTGTGCTGAACCAGGGTCGGGATAGCATATACTGGCTCAGGAGCTGTGATGGATTCGCACTGATCAGGCAGCCCTCCCATGATGAATGGGATTCATTTGTGAAATCCTTGGCCAGACTGCCCTCTATGCACATAATGTTAAAGGACGACAGAGTATTCAATCCAAAGCTCCGTTAGCATCGTTATGTCACTAATTCAGCTTATCAGCCTCAGCCTCATTGCTGTTGCTTCTACCTGGGTGCAAATGTTGCTGAGAAAAAAGAATTATTAAGGGCAATGTGAGGTAACAGTTTTATGCTGCTGCTGCTGTGTCACTTCAGTCGTGTCCAACTCTGTGTGACCCCATAGACGGCAGCCCACCAGGCTCCCCTGTCCCTGGGATTCTCCAGGCAAGAACAATGGAGTGGGTTGCCATTGCCTTCTCCACTGCATGAAAGTGAAAAGTGAAAGTGAAGTCACTCAGTCGTGTCCGACCCTCAGTGACCCCATGGGCTGCAGCCTACCAGGCTCCTCCGTCCATGGGATTTTCCAGGCAAGAGTACTGGAGTGGGTTGCCATTTTCTTATATTCCTACATAAAAGACAGTTCCCAAGAAATCTGTATTTTAAGTAGGAAGCAGAACAGGCTCTATCTTAAAAGCAGGACTCCATCTTGGGATGGACTGTGGACTTTGAGCTATATGCCCAGTATCTATGGAAACCACATACCAACTGGAAAACCAGGCCCCCAGAAGGAAGAGCCCCAGGGCTTTCCATCGCCTGCAAGAATACCCTAAACCCTAATTACCTGTGTAACCGAATAGAATCATATATTCTATTATGCTTATTGGGGTATGACCACAAGCCTACTGATAATTGTCCACTGTTAATTACCTAGGCTTAAGGCTTATGAATCATGGGTTAACTTTGATTGTATCTTTCTTTTTCCTTTGTTCAGACTAGTTTCAGGGAATTTTGGGGAAGTGGGTTTGAACATATACGCTTAGGGTATATAAGGTCCTTGTCTAAGAGGAGACTCTGCCTTGGGCCTGCTGGTGTAATAAACTGCACTCCACTATCTGCATTGTCCTTCTGAGTGAGTTTGTTTTTCGGGACGCGTGGCTACAACATATTAAGGATCAACCTCAGTCAGACAAGGTTTCCCTGGTGGTTCAGTGGGTAAAGAATCTGCCTGTAATGCAGGAAATGTGGTTCGATCCTTGGATTGGCAAGATCCCCTGGAGGAAGAAATGGCAACCCACTCCAGTATTCTTGCAGGGATAATCCCATGGACAGAGGAACCTAGCGGGCCCCAGTCCACGCAGTCACAAAGTGTCACATATGACTGAGCAGCTAAGCACACACACACAGTCAGTGAGACACTGAGCTGCTCCTAAGGTAAGTTTTGAAGCAAAAAAAAAAAAAAAAAAAAGTCCCCCACCCTCAGAGCTCATTGCCCCGAGAGTTATTTATAGTTTAAATAACTGTGTGTGTGTGTGTGGGGGGGGGTGTATACAGCTATTTTTAAAAGGAAAAAAGAAGAAATGTCTTTGAGCACTCATTTTAAAAAAATGACCAGGAGTTAATGGGGCAAAGAAGGTGGGATAGACGTGGAGACATACTACCTGGATTCTCCTTTAAGGAAGGGGCTTGTTTCTCCAACTGTCATGAGCAGAAGTTACCCCTGAGTCCCCTCAGGAACTACTTGAGTTTCTGAGGCATGTCACCTAAGGTCACAACCCTCCTAGGACAGCCCACCTATCAACTGATAAAGGGAAAGTGTATAAAGACTCAGCCATGTCAGCCCCACTAAGCACAACTCTGAAGACTCATTCTAGCTCCCAGCTTTCCAGAGTTCAAGAAGGCTCTTGGGTGTGTATCCATTAACATCCTGCCTGCAATCTCAGAGTCTGTGTCCCAGAATCCATCCTGTGACTAAAAGGAGTTACAGCAGAGGGGCATGACTGCAGAGAGGAAGGAGTAGTTTTCTCTTAAGACAAAGAATGGATGGTAGTGTGTGAAAGGCCTGCAGAAGACCGGATTACGGCCTGTTTTGCCCAGAAGGCACTAGGTAGGCAGGAAGTTACAGAAAGGGCTTTCAGCAGCACAAAATCCATCTTTCTCTTACCCATATAAGATAATACAAACATTCCAGTGTGCAGGATCCCTACAACTGGGTATTTCTTTGTAGGCAGCCAGCAAAGGTGGGGGCCGACCTGATACCAGCTCAATTTAGTGGCTCAACCTGATACTGAGCAAGAACCCTGTGGGACTCCTGGACATAAAAGCCTTCCTGTGTCCCCCATTTCTTAATTACAGGAAATAGGCTTCCTTCAGCCTCCAAACAGAGAAAGCAATGGCAACCCAATCCAGTACCCTTGCCTGGAAAATCCCATGGATGGAGGAGCCTGGTAGGCTGCAGTCCATGGGGTCACTAAGAGTCGGACACAACTGAGCAACTTCACTTTCACTTTCATGCATTGGAGAAGGCAATGGCAACCCACTCCAGTGTTCTAGCCTGGAGAATCCCAGGGATGGGGGAACCTGGTGGGCTGCCGTCTACGGGGTCACACAGAGTCAGACACAACTGAAGTGACTTAGCAGCAGCAGCCTCCAAGACCTTCCCTGAGTTCCAATCAGCAGGTTCAAACGGTTGCTAATTAGGGAAGTAAGGAGATACAGAGACAGGGAGGAGCAGTCAAGAAAACAATAGTGCAACCTTGGGAGCAAGGTCCTAGTTTTCCCTCAAGGGATACATATAACAATACCTTTGAACTGTTTTGCAGAGACTGAAACCCCTACCAGGTGGAAGAAATTAACAGGTAATAATTGGAAATTGCCCACAAGCACTGTAGACCCCAGACTGGCTGGAACCAGAAGGTTGATGATGCTGATTCCCACGTACCTTCCCTCCGACCAACCAGAAGAAAATCCATGAGCTGATCACACTCTTTCCTTTGAACCTTTACTATAAAACTCCTCACTATGAACCACCCCCCTAGGTATGGTGACAGTTTTGATGGCATAATCCCCCTGTGGCCCCCTTTGCCTGGCAAAGCAATTAAGCTATTCTTTTCTACTTCAGCCAAAGCTCTGTCTCTGAGAATTAATTCTGTGTCTGGGTACAGGGACCGGATTTGCCTTCATTAGCAGGATGTGTTTTTATCTCCAGCTGGTTCCCAGAACTGAGTTGAAACCCCCTCCTCCACAAAAAAAAAGATGGTTTGTACTTTTAAAAGATGTAAGAAAGGGACACCTAACACATACTTTCTACTTAACAATTTTGCTCAAAGGTGCTTGCTCCTCAATACAGTCATTATTTTTCTGGCTAATGATTTCATTTAAGTAGAAATTGGAAATCCAGTGATAGAGGAAATGGGATGGACATTCCAGAGTTTCTGCAAGTTCAGAGAGGCCACCATGGTACGAGTAATAGCAAAGTATGTAACACTGGAACCAAAGATTAACATCTTTCCATCACTTCATGTCCTTCTTAACCTGATAGGCCTGGAAAGTGTATTAGGTTGTCCAGAATGTCCTTTAATCTTGACTGAGATTCGAGGGCTTCTTTGACTATTTAACAGGAAAGCAAATACGCACTCTTGGTAAAAATATCTTTTGTGATTCACTGGGTTATTATGAGGAGTACTGAGTGGGGGTAACTCATAAACAGTGTTTTAGAAGTTTTAGAGACCAGGACAGTGTGATAGAAGAGAGGGAAGGAGGTAGAGGCTGGGAAGAGTCTACATCCTTGCAATCAAATGGAAATGGTGATGCAAGGACATACAGGGAAAAAAAGAAGACTGTAAGAGAAGTCTCAGACCAGGAAAGACTGTAAAAGCATTCCTTCTCTACTGCTCATGTGAAAGTCCTTTCCCGTGATAATTTAAAAACAAAATAAAATAAAAATGAGCACACTCACAAGCAAACAAAGAAAAGATCAGACAGGACGGTTTTGAAACTGTTCTGCAGTGAGTTGAGATAAAATTGGAAAGGCTTTTGAGGAAATAAGAAAGGATGAGATACTATGAGACACAGTTTGAGTGAGGCATACAGTTAAAATAGCCTTCGGGAGCTCTGAGCAAGCGTAAGTCCTCCTGCTGGCTTTGTCATGCCCACCATTTGTGCAACTCAAAGTATTTTCTGCACTCTGGGGTCTCTCCATGAATGAAGGAGGAAACAGAACAGGAAAAGCAGGACTTGAAAGCAGAACTCCATCTTGGGCCGGACTATGGACTTTGAGCTATATGCCCAGTATCTATGGAAACTACATACCAAATGGAAAACCAGGCCCCCAGAAGGAAGAGCCCCAGGGCTGTCTGAAGCCTAAAAGAATACCCTAATTATCTGTGTAACTGAATAGATTCATACATTCTATTATGCTTATTGGGGTGTGACCACAGGCCTATTGATAACTGTCCACTGTTAACTACCTAGGCTTAAGGCATATGATGGTGGATTAATTTTGATTGTCTCTTTCTTTTTCCTTTGTTCAGACTAGTTTCAGGGAACCTTATACACTTAGGGTATATAAGGTTTTCACAAAAACCGGTCGGGGTCCTTGGCTAAGAGGAGACTCTGCCTTGGGCCCGCCAGTGTAATAAACTGCACCCCACTATCTGCATTGTCCTTCTGAGTGAGTTTGTTTCCTGGAATGCGTGGCTACAACATGAACAATTTGTTATAAGATAAAAGGGCTATAAGATAAAAACAACTGTTGATAGTCTATTAGAAACATCTGTAGCAATTTTAGAGTCCTATTTATGTCTGTGAGTTTGGTGATAAAAAAGAAGCTTGGGTTCCCTGTGTCTTTTTATTTCATTTTCATAATGCTGAAATTTCATTGTAATTTACATATAGTGGAAAAGCGGGGTTGGGGGGGTCACGCGAGATGGTTCCTTCCTCAAGCTAGTTTGAGAAGTACTGAGCAACAGAAGGAAACCAGTTAGGTGGAGGATCCTATGCTGCCTTGCTGGTTCTATCTGATACCATCACTATATGAAAAAGGCCCTGAATTGGGAACCTTGGGCTCTTTTGAGCCACTCTCTGCTGTGAGCTGCTATGCTTGTTCTCTCTCTCTCTCTCCATATTGCTATAAAATAGGACTAAGCCAGTTCAGAGTGTTGAGAATAAAAAGATATGTGAGTCAATTGGGAGAACAACATGGGTGCTGAGTTGAATAGGTATACCTCTGGTCTACATGCTGCCTGACTCTGAGCAGGACCAATCTACAATTCAAGATGAAAGTCAACCTTACTAAAGGAAGTAGTGGTACCTGCTACAATAGGAATGGGCCTCAAAGATTATATTCAGTGAAAGAAGCCAGATATAAAAGAATATGTATTGTATGAGTGCATTGGGTATGAAATATCCAAAAAGGCACACATACAGAGACAGAAAATAGATGAATGGTTCCTAGGGTTGGGGTGGGAAAGAGGAGTGATGGTAACATGGACATGAGATTTATTTTCAGAATTGTGTAAGTGTGCCAAAATTAGATTGTTGTGATGACTGTACTATTCTGTAACTATTCTAAAATTTTTGACAGATTGGGTCAAAATAGTTTGAGAAGCACTGGGCAATACAACTAAACCAACTTGGTATACTTTGAATTTTACACATAGAACAGGTACATTTATGATATATACCTTTGATCTAAAAAAAGCTGTTTTATATTAAAAAAAATCTCTACTACTGAAAAGAGCCAGCATCTCAATTATCCTCCATTTTTAAAAATATGAGTGGGAAATAAAGCATTATTGGCAAGATATGCCTCTCATGAAAATGCTACTCTGTACTGAGTGCTTTATGGAATTCTTTCATTTAATTCTGATAAGAAATATATATGGTCATTATTTTTTTTAACTTTTGATAGTAAGGGAATTTTGGTCCAGAA
This sequence comes from Ovis canadensis, assembly GCF_042477335.2. Taxonomy (NCBI): domain Eukaryota; kingdom Metazoa; phylum Chordata; class Mammalia; order Artiodactyla; family Bovidae; genus Ovis; species Ovis canadensis. The sequence goes on from NC_091727.1 coordinate 33,455,866, forward strand.
ATGGATAACATTATATTCAATGTCACTAAGATGGTAAATGGAGAAGTTAAAACTTAAGCTCATATCAGTCTGAATAAAATATTACATAATCTTCACCAAACCAAATGACTTGTGATCCGTTTTGGTGACCCAACCTACAGGTGTGGGATGGGGAGGGAGGTGGGGGAGATAGGTATACCTATGGCTGATTCATGTCAGTGTATGGCAGAAACCATCACAATATTGTAAAGCAATTATCCTCCAATTAAAAATAAAATATTTTTAAAAAGAAGACCCTTGCTGAGGTGGTTCTGGAAAAACAATACAGTTTCCAAATCAAACTATGAAGTGAGTTTGTGTATATAACAGATATACAGATCACCATATCCCAGTAATCTCTTATTGGCATTAGTTTACATTGAGAATACACACGATTCACAAAGTCTTATTGATTTGATAGTGATTAACAGAAAAAAAAAATACTTCTCTTCTTACAAAACCATGTAGATTTACTGTTAGGTGAGTTACAGAAGACACATGTTTTTGAAAATAGTTTTATTAACATATTAACAGATTATTTTGCCTCATTTGTACCCAGTGAAATAAAATTTAGAAAAATACTCCTGCAAACGTGCTAGAACCTGTTTTATAATCTGCTGATACTTCACAATGCAAATGACAATCATCCCAATTTAAAGTGAAGCACTATGGAGATGGGCTTTCCATTGTTAGAGATACACATTTGTTTTGCAGGTCAAGAGCAAAAATTAAAGGAAGGATCAGCAATGTGTTACCTCCCATTCCACGTACTCCCCCTCCAAAAAAAAAAAATCATCAGGATTCTTACCTGCCAGTGGAGGATTATATTCCAAATCAAGCCAAGAGTCAATTTATGATTTCCATCTACTATGTCAGAGCTTCCGATATTCACTAAATCAACCTGTTAAAGATAAAGGGAAGCATTTGAAGAAGCAGACAAAATGACTGTTTGAAAAGAAAACAAAATGCTAAGGTAATTGCATTTAGCTATTTCCAGAGCCTAAGCAGCATTATAGCTTTTGAAAAATAATCTAAAAATGAAACAAACTGCAATTTGTAACTGCACTTTCTATAACAAACGAATATCTCCAAACGTTTACAAATAAGAAATAAATGTACTTTTAGTATATAAATAAATTACTGCAGATTAGAGAGTCCAGTAAGAGTATCTCCAAATAAAATATATAACGAGGCTAATTCATAAAGGATGCCTGCAATTAAGAAGTGCTTCCTAGTGCATAATTGAAACTCAAAAAAAGACATTTCATCAACCCTTTGATCTAGCTCAAGGGAGTGCTATTGCAATTAGGGGTGACTACAATTGACTGAAATGTCCTTGCTTTAGAAATACATGTTAGAACTCTACAAAACAATGGGGTTAGGGCTTCCTAGGTAGCTCAGTGGTAAAGAACCTGCCTGCTAACACAGGAGACGCAGGAAATCTGGTTCGATCCCTGGGTCAGGAAGATCTCCTGGAGGAGGAAATAGCAACTCACTTAATTATTCTTGCCTAGGAAATCTCATGGACAGAGGAGCCTGGGGGGCGGTGGGCTAGGGAGGGGTGATACAGTCCATAGGGTCACAAAAATGTTGGACACATAACATAGGGACTAAACAACAACAACAATACAAAATGGAGTTAATGGCCAGCTCTCTTTTCTCTATCTGGGAGTAGATTTGGGAATTAAAATCTGGCAGAATTTTATTTTTTCAAGACAAATCCTGTCTCCTGTCCTTCACACTCCTAACATTTTTAGGTGGAGTCAGGTTACACATAAACATCACGCAAATGAGCCCATGAAAAGGTATTCAACATCACTAGCCATTCATTTCAGTTCTGTTCAGTCGCTCAGTCATGTCCGACTCTTTGCAATCCCATGAATCACATCACGCCAGGCCTCCCTGTCCATCACCAACTCCCAGATTTCACCCAAACCCATGTCCATCGAGTTGGTGATGCCATCCAGCCATCTCATCCTTTGTCGTCCCCTTCTCCTCATGCCCCCAATCCTTCCCAGCATTAGGGTCTTTTCCAATGAGTCAACTCTTTGCATGAGGTGGCCAAAGTATTGGAGTTTCAGCTTCAACATATTAGGGAAATGCAAATTATAACCATAAAGAGCTAGCGCTACAGACTCATTATAGTGGCAAATTTTTGTGTGTGTGTGTGATAATATAAAATGTTGATGAGGATGTAGAGAAATTGGGTCACTCATGCTTTGCTGGCAGAAATCTAAATAGTACTGCTACTCTGGAAAACATTTTGACAGTTTCTTACAAAAATGAACGTGTGCTTACCATACAATCCAGCAACTGGGCTCTTAGACATTTATTCAAAGCAATGAAATCTATGTTTATACAAAACTCTGTTCATAAGTGTTCATACTAGCTGTATTTGTAACAGTCAAAAACTGGGAACAACCCAGATGCCATTCAAGGGTGAATGGTTAAACATATTGGTACATCCATACCATGGACTACCACTCTGCAATGAAAAGGAACAGCTATTGACAGTTGATACAGGCAGCAACTTAGGTAAATCTCATGGGCATTATGCTGAGTGACAAAAAAAAAAAAAGCCAGTAACAAAGGGTTACATGCAGTATGATTCTATTTATATAGCAGCTTTGAAGAGACAAAATGATAGAAATGAAGAACAGAGTAGCAGTTGCCAGAGGTTAAGACCTGGGGTGGGATTGGAGGGGTGGGTGAATGTGTCTATAAGAGGGTAGCACAAGGCATCCTTGTAGTGATGGATCTATTCTTCACTTGACTCTGATGATGGATACACAAATGTACACATGTGACAGTGTTGTAAAGAACTAAAAAACATGTGCACATGCACACTGAGGAATATAAATGCTATTGTGGATTGTATCATTGTTGATGTCTATGGTAATATTATAAATAAGGTTAATGTACCACTGGGGTAGAGCTGAGTTAAGGGTGCACATACATTATAGCTTATAACTACATGTGAAATTATAATTATCTCAAAAAAGGTTAACTGAAAAAAAATGAGTATCTAGGGATACTTTAAAATATACTTAAAAATATATCACATTAAAGCAAATATGCAACTTTGGAATAAGGTCTACATAATGGAAGTGAAACTATCAGAGCAAGCACTGAAAGTTAAGAATTCATTCAGGTTTCTTTCCTTACTTACTATCTTAGGCTCACTGGTACCTATGGTTATATTTTCTTTTGACTATCTTCAGGATTCTGTCATTTTGTCTTGTCCTGAGGGCACGGACCTGACAGAGTTTCCCATTTATCCTCCTCTAGGTAGCTTCACTAAATAGCCAAGACTAATTTTGGTTGAACCTTTCATTCTCTCAGGCTCTAAACCCTTACTGTTACACTTAGACCTGTCTTTCCCTCTTGTTTCTTCCTACAGTAACATGGGTTCACTATTTCTCACTCAATGCTAAAATATATTGCTTATCATTCATCTTAATTTTCTAAATGCTATTAACCTTAACTTTTAAAACTATGGAGCTATGTGGACAAACAATAAAAAGGTTACTCTTCAGTTTCTTCACCAAATTACTCCAATTTTCTCCCCACATGAAGTTATTTGGAGGTTCAATGGATAATCTAAAACTTAAATTTATGTTTATAAACCAACTATATACAAATTATTGGTGGACTGGCTTAAAACAAATAATTGTTACAGGAAAAAAAATATAGAATCATTTAAATAAAGATAAAAGACCTAATACAAGTCCATAGTTTAGTACCAAATATAATTTACAGTAGAGGGTATTATTGAGCTATGCTGAAAATTAGATGTGAAGATGATAACACATGGACACTACAGAAAAGTAAGCCTGAAAAAAATGGCCAGCATATAGAGAGACATTTAAGTAAGGCTCTACTGAAGAGTGGCTGACCAGACATCTTGAAAGCTGGCTAAGATGAAAGACCTTGATTTTCCTGGGTATAAAAAAGTCAATGTGATACTGCCAGTATAACACATTACAAGTTTGTTGGGAGATGACTTAGGCATTTCTGACAAAATGGAGGCATGTCCCCAACCCACTCTCCTCATCAAGCAGGCATGGTCCCGGGATGAAGGAGTTAGGTCTCCATAAATCAAGGCAAATTGGAAGTGGTCAAACAGGAGATGGCAAGAGTGAACGTCGACATTCTAGGAATCAGCAAACTAAAATGGACTAGAATGGGTGAATGTAATTCAGATGACCATTATATCTACTACTGCGGGCAGGAATCCTTTAGAAGAAATGGAGTAGCCATCATGGTCAACAAAAGAGTCCGAAATGCAGTACTTGGATGCAGTCTCAAAAACAACAAAATGATCTCTGTTCATTTCCAAGGCAAACAATTCAATATCACAGTAATCCAAGTCTATACCCCAACCAGTAACACTGAAGAAGCTGAAGTTGAATGGCTGCATGAAGACCTACAAGAGCTTTTAGAAGTAACACCCAAAAAAGACGTCCTTTCCACTATAGGGGTCTGGAATGCAAAACTAGGAAGTTAAGAAATACCTGGAGTAACAGGCAAATTTGGCCTTGGAATGCAGAATGAAGCAAGGCAAAGACTAATAGAGTTTTGCCAAGAAAATGCACTGGTCATAGCAAACACCCTCTTCCAACAAAACAAGAAAAGACTCTACACATGGACATCACCAGACGGTCAACACCGAAATCAGATTGATTACATTCTTTGCAGCCAAAGATGGAGAAGCTCTATACAGTCAACAAAAACAAGACCTGGAGCTGACTATGGCTCAGATCATGAACTCCTTATTGCCAAATTCAGACTGAAATTGAAGGAAGTAGGGAAAACAGCTAGACCATTCAGGTATGACCTAAATCAAATCCCTTATGATTATACAGTGGAAGTCAGAAATAGATTTAAGGGACTAGATCTGATAGATAGAGTGCCTGATGAACTATGGACTGAGGTTCATGACATTGTGCAGGAGACAGGGATCAAGACCATCCCCATGGAAAAGAAATGCAAAAAAGCAAAATGGCTGTCTGAGGAGGGCTTACAAATAGCTGTGAAGAGAAGAGAGGCGAAAACCAAAGGAGAAAAGGAAAGATATAAGCATCTGAATGCAGAGTTCCGAAGAATAGCAAGAAGAGATAAGAAAGCCTTCCTCAGCAATCAGTGCAAAGAAACAGAGGACAACAACAGAATGGGAAAGACTAGAGATCTCTTCAAGAAAATTAGAGATACCAAGGGAACATTTCATGCAAAGATGGGCTTGATAAAGGACAGAAATGGTCTGGACCTAACAGAAGCAGAAGATATTAAGAAGAGGTGGCAAGAATACATGGAAGAACTGTACAAAAAAGATCTTCATGACCCAGATAATCCTGATGGTGTGATCACTCACCTAGAGCCAGATATCCTGGAATGTGAAATCAAGTGGGCCTTAGAAAGCATCACTATGAACAAAGCTAGTGGAGGTGATGGAATTCCAGTTGAGCTGTTTCCAATCCTGAAAGATGATGCTGTGAAAGTGCTGCACTCCATATGCCAGCAAATTTGGAAAACTTAGCAGTGGCCATAGGACTGGAAAAGGTCAGTTTTCATTCCAATCCCAAAGAAAGGCAATGCCAAAGAATGCTCAAACGACCGCGCAATTGCACGCATCTCACATGCTAGTAATGTTCAAAATTCTCCAAGCCAGACTTCAGCAATACGTGAACCATGAACTTCCAGATGTTCAAGCTGGTTTTAGAAAAGGCAGAGGAACCAGAGATCACATTGCCAACATCTGCTGGATCATCAAAAAAGCAAGAGAGTCCCAGAAAAACATCTATTTCTGCTTTGTTAACTATGCCAAAGCCTTTGACTGTGTGAATCACAATAAACTGTGGAAAATTCTGAAAGAGATGGGAATACCAGACCACCTGACCTGCCTCTTGAGAAATCTGTATGCAGGTCAGGAAGCAACAGTTAGAACTGGACATGGAACAACAGGCTGGGTCCAAATAGGATAAGGAGTACATTAAGGCTGTATACTGTCACCCTGCTTATTTAACTTATATGCAGAGTACATCATGAGAAATGCTGGACTGGAAGAAACACAAGCTGGAATCAAGATTGCCGGGAGAAATCTCAATAACCTCAGATATGCAGATGATACCACCCTTATGGCAGAAAGTGAAGAGGAACTAAAAAGCCTCTTGAGGAAAGTGAAAGAGGAGAGTGAAAAAGTTGGCTTAAAGCTCAACATTCAGAAAATAAAGATCATGGCACCTGGTCCCATCACTTGATGGGAAATAGATGGGGAAACAGTGGAAACCGTGCCAGACTTTATTTTTGGGGGCTCCAAAATCACTGCAGATGGTGACTGCAGCCATGAAATTAAAAGACGCTTACTCCTTGGAAGAAAAGTTGTGACCAACCTAGATAGCATATTCAAAAGCAGAAACATTACTTTGCCGACTAAGGTCCATCTAGTCAAGGCTATGTTTTTTCCTGTGGTCATGTATGGATGTGAGAGTTGGACTGTTAAGAAAGCTAAGCGCCGAAGAATTGATGCGTTTGAACTGTGGTGTTGGAGAAGACTCTTGAGAGTCCCTTGGACTGCAAGGAGATCCAACCAGTCCATTCTGAAGGAGATCAACCCTGGGATTTCTTTGGAAGGAATGATGCTGAAGCTGAAACTCCAATACTTTAGCCACCTCATGTGAAGAGTTAACTCATCAGAAAAGGCTCTGATGCTGGGAGGGATTGGGGGCAGGAGGAGAAGTGGACGACCGAGGATGAGATGGCTGGATGGCATCACTGACTCGATGGATGTGAGTCTGAGTGAACTCTGGGAGTTGGTGATGGACAGGGAGGCCTGGCTTGCTGCGATTCATGGGGTTGCAAAGAGTCGGACATGACTAAGTGACTGAACTGAACTGAACTTCCTTTCTTCGGTTGAGTTGCCTGGAAAGAATGTTAAAGTACTTATTGTTCTTGAGAGAAGCATGAGAAAGCACAACTCCTTCTGCAGTAACCTATAGTAATCTATAAAGTAACCATTAACATTTGTTCAAGGATCTTTACAAAGAATGTTCCAGGATGAGCACATAGGCCACAGCTTGAGGCCAGGGAAGGATTGTTATCTGAGACCTATTTGTGAGGGCAATGTTTATTTCAAAAGAAGTTTGCTGAGCTTAGGGTTTAAGAACAATTAAGAATAGCTAGAAGCCTTTTTAGGAGTTAGCAATGTTAAAATGCTATGGGCAAACAGGATTTAGAAAGATAAGAAATAAAAGTGAGTTACAATGTATTCACAGGTTAAGTATAGGACACATAATAGGAAGTAGATAATAGATAGTAAAGTTGATTCTGAGAGAATTGCTGAAGCAGGAACTCTGTTTGTAGGGCAACAATGATTTCTGGAGACAATAAATCTGGGTGGGGAAAACTAAAAATGTCAAACCTCTGACCTAATGCTTTTGTCAAAGTATAAAAGAAAACCTGAAGCTTGAAATAAACATGTAGTCCTGTACCTCAAGTCCGAGGCTACATCATTGTCTGCCGACACCGCTCACCCCTTCAGGCTGATTCCCTAGCTGCTGTAGCTGGACTCCGGCAAGTGGAGCCCTCAAACAGGGACATCTGAAGGGTAAGTAACTTCATGACTGCAACGCGGAGTGGTTAGGATTGTACCTGTGGGTGGCCAGCACCCCTCTGCAGTTAAGGCAGGGTGAGGAGGGTACAGAAGGAATAAAAATATTCTCTAGGAAAATGGGTCTCTCTGAATCCAAGAATAGACAAATGTTTATTGAAATATTACTTCACATGTTAGCCCATAGAGGCATTAAAGTAAGCACAGGAAGACTGTCTAAATTTCTAATTTTTGTCCAAGAGCAATGCCCATGGTTTCCTGAGGAGGGCACCATAAATCTAGAAACCTGGACTAAGGTTGCAGATCGGTTACATTTGTTTTATACTTTGCATGGGCCAGAAAAGGTTCCTGTGGATGCTTTTGCTCTGTGCAGTATGATTAGGGACGTCCTGGACCCTCGGCATGAGGCTTTTAGACAGCCTATGGGAGAGGCCACAGAGGTGGATGGTGGGTCTCCACCTTCTGCACAGATCATGTTTTCTGCCATTAACAAAAAAAAGAAGGGAGACTGTGCACTACCTCTGGAGGAGAGGGAGGACTTGCAGGATGCTGCAGCCGGGCACCCTAGAGAGGCCCCTCCTCCTCTACACAAACCTTTAAAAATTTATGCATCACTTTCTGATTTAAGATGAGATCGCTGCCACCTCCATTTGTGCCTCCCAGGGCCCAGGAGTTCCCCACTTTGCCCTCAAAGCCTCCCAAAGCATTGCCTGAGGCTGAGGAAGATAAAGAGTTTTCTGAAACAAAGGAGCTTTTGAAGCAGATGCGTGCACAGTATACAGAGAGTGCTTCTTGGAGAAAACCCCCTCGGGGGGGCCTCACCCAGGCTAGAAGAGAAGAGGAACAACAGGGGGACTTGGAATTCTCTGTGGCCTTTCCAGTAGTCTTTACCAAAACAGAAGGGGGAAGTGAGGAAGAGGAAAAATGGGAACCGGTCCCATATAAGCTACTGAAAGAGCTTAAACAAGCTTGTCATGATTATGGGTCTACCTCCCCCTATACACTCACCCTGCTAGATGCCTTGGCTGGAAGGTGGATGACACCATATGATTGGAGAACGGTTGCAAAGGCTTGCCTTCCTGGAGGAGAGTTCCTCCTGTGGTTGGCAGTGCATGATAAGTTGGCTAGACTACAGTCAGCAGAAAACAAAACCTCTAATGACGCACAACTCAGGATAGTGAGATCTGTGGCATTAAAAGGAGATGGAGAATACGAATCTAACATAGCCCAAGCAAAGCTGTCTAAAGAAGCACTTAATCAGATTATGGCCATAGGTATCTTGGCATGGAAATCTTTGCCTCCTTCAGATGGAAAGTTATCCACTTTGAGTAATATCAAACAGGGACCTGATGAGAGATATGAAGACTTTGTGGCCAGATTGAAAACTGCTGTAGAAAGAACTATTAAGAGTACTGAGCCAGCAGAGATAGTTCTTAAACAATTGGCTTATGAGAATGCCAGTTCTACCTGTCAGGCATTGCTTAGATGTGTTAGAAGTAAAGGAAGTCTTTGGACTTACACACAGACCTGCCAGGAAGTAGGAACTTCCTTTATGCAGGGAGTTGCCTTAGCCACAGCCTTGAGGGGAGAAACTGCTGCCCAAGTTATTCAGGGAATGAGAAAAAAGATTAATCCTAATGGAAACGATTCTACAAATAAAAAGTGTTTCTCTTGTGGCCAAATCGGGTATTTTTGCCTGCAATGTCCTGCCAAGCAGGGACAACAAGCCGTGCCAATACAGACTAAAACTAACCCTCTAAAGACACCTTGCCCTCAGTGCCAGAAGGGGTATCATTGGGCAAAAGCCTGTAGATCTAAATTCCATAAGGATGGGACTACGCTCACCCCTCAAGTACAAGGAAGTAATTTTCCCCAGTTTCAGGGAAATGGGCAGCAGGGGCAGCGCTGGCCCCAGACAACAATAGGGGCAATTGTGTTGAATCCCTTTATTCACTTTGTTCCATCTCAGAACTCCTCAGAGCAACCCCAGGTAGCGCAGGACTGGACCTCAGTTCCACCACCACAAGAATATTAACCCCTGACATACCGGTTACTCCGATTCCAGATTCCAATGGGAGTGGCTGGCCCCCTACCTGAGGGCATTGTAGGACTTGTGCTGGGGCGTAGCTTGCTTTCCCTCCAAGGAATTTCCATGGTGCCTGGTGTAGTAGACTCTGATTATACTGGGGAAATTAAAGTTTTGATCTCGCTGCCTGCCAAAACTGTGCAAATTAATAAAGGTCAAAGGATAGCACAGCTTTTGCTTTTACCTTATTATCAGACAAGAAGAACCTTGTCTTCTCAAGCTAGGGGCCCCAGAGGATTTGGATCTAGTGATCTAGCCTTTTGGGTGCAGGAAATTACAGCTTCTAGGCCTTTGAAAGATCTTTGAATTCAAGAAAATAGAATGTCAGGGCTATTGGATACAGGAGCAGATGTCTCTTGCATTTATGGAGAAGATTGGCCCTCCTCCTGGCCGACACATTTGACCAATGCCGGCTTGGTGGGAATAGGGTCAGTGCCCTCGGTTGCTAAGAGCTCACAAATTTTGACATGGTCAGATGAGAAGGGGGCACAAGGCACCTTTTGTCCATATGTGATTCCTTCACTACCTTTTTCTTTATGGGGGAGAGATATATTATCTCAGATGGGAATGCTTTTATACAGCCCAGGTGAAAAGGTTACTAACCAAATGCTGCAAATGAGGTATAATCCTGACAAGGGGTTTGGTAAAGATCAGCAGGGAATTGTTTCTTCATTAGAAATGGTTCCTAACCAAAATAGAGAAGGTTTAGGATATTCAAATTTATCCTAGAGGCTGTTGCTCTTGCTGCCGACCCTATTACCTGGAAATCTGATGATCCGGTATGGGTGGAGCAATGGCCCTTAACAGCTGAAAAGCTATAGGCAGCTGAGGATTTAGTTATGGAACAACTGGCAGCTGGCCATATAGAGCCTTCTAATAGCCCGTGGAATACTCCTATTTTTGTTATTAAGAAGCAATCAGGAAAATGGAGATTGTTACAAGATTTAAGAGCTATAAACACAACTATGGAAGACATGGGGGCCCTTCAGCTGGGTCTCCCTTCCCCAGTAGCTGTGCCCTTTCAATATAATGTGATAGTTATAGATCTACAGGATTGTTTCTTTACCATCCCCGTGGCTGTTCAGAATTGTAAAAGGTTTGCTTTCACTTTCCCTTCAGCTAATTTTAAACAGCCCTATAGAAGGTTTCTGTTTCAAATCCTGAAAGATGATGCTGTGAAAGTGCTGCACTCAATATGCCAGCAAATTTGGAAAACTTAGCAGTGGCCACAGGACTGGAAAAGGTCAGTTTTCATTCCAATCCCAAAGAAAGGCAATGCCAAAGAATGTTCAAACTACCGCACAATTGCACTCATCTCACATGCTAGTAAAGTAATGCTCAAAATTCTCCAAGCCAGGTTTCAGCAATACGTGAACCGTGAACTCCCTGATGTTCAAGCTGGTTTTAGAAAAGGCAGAGGAACCAGAGATCACATTGCCAACATCCGCTGGATCATGGAAAAAGCAAGAGAGTTCCAGAAAAACATATATTTCTGCTTTATTGACTATGCCAAAGCCTTTGACTGTGTGGATCACAATAAACTGTGGAAAATTCTGAAAGAGATGGGAATACCAAACCACCTGACCTGCCTCTTGAGAAATCTGGATGCAGATCAGGAAGCAACAGTTAGAACTGGACATGGAACAACAGACTGGTTCCAAATAGCCAAAGGAGTACGTCAAGGCTGTATATTGTCACCCTGCTTATTTCACTTATATGCAGAGTACATCATGAGAAACGCTGGACTGGAAGAAACACTAGCTAGAATCAAGATTGCCGGGAGAAATCTCAATAACCTCAGATATGCAGATGACACCACCCTTATGGCAGAAAGTGAAGAGGAGCTAAAAAGCCTCTTGATGAAAGTGAAAAAGGAGAGTGAAAAAGTTGGCTTAAAGCTCAACATTCAGAAAACGAAGATCATGGCATCTGGTCCCATCACTTCATGGGAAATAGATGGGGAAACAGTGGACACAGTGTCAGACTTTATTTTGGGGAGCTCCAAAATCACTGCAGATGGTGACTGCAGCCATGAAATTAAAAGACGCTTACTCCTTGGAAGAAAAGTTACGACCAACCTAGATAGTATATTCAAAAGCAGAAACATTACTTTGCTGACTAAGGTCCGCCTAGTCAAGGCTATGGTTTTTCCTGTGGTCATATATGGATGTCAGAGTTGGACTGTGAAGAAGGCTGAGCACCGAAGAATTGATGCATTTGAACTGTGGTGTTGGAGAAGACTCTTGAGGGTCCCTTGGACTGCAAGGAGATCCAACCAGTCCATTCTGAAGGAGATGAACCCTGGGATTTCTTTGGAAGGAATGATGCTAAAGCTGAAGCTCCAGTACTTTGGCCACCTCATGCGAAGAGTTGACTCATTGGAAAAGACTCTGATGCTGGGAGGGATTGGGGGCAGGAGGAGAAGGGGATGACCCAGGATGAGATGGCTGGATGGCATCATGGACTCGATGGACGTGAGTCTGAGTGAACTCCGGGAGATGGTGATGGACAGGGAGGCCTGGCGTGCTGCGATTCATGGGGTCACAAAGAGTCGGACATGACTGAGCAACTGAACTGAACTGAACTGATAGAAGGTTTCAATGGAAGGTTTTGCCTCAGGGAATGAGAAATAGCCCCAACTTATGTCAGAAATTTGTGGATCAAGCTGTGCAGAATGTTAGGGGAAAGTATAAAGATCTATATTTGATACATTATATGGATGATATTTTGGCTGCCCATAAGGATAGAGCCTTGTTGCAACAAATCTTATCTGAATTGATTGGGGCTTTGGAAAACTGGGGTTTGAAGATAGCTCCAGATAAGATACAAGTAAATCCTCCTTTTTCTTATTTAGGGAGGGTTTTAAATACCCATACTGTGAGTCATGCCCCTTTGCAGCTGCGGAGAGATCATTTACTAACTTAAATGATTTCCAGAAATTATTAGGGGATATTAATTGGATACGCCCACATTTAAAACTGACTACTGCAGATTTAAAGCCTCTGTTTGATTGCTTAAAAGGCGATCCTGATCCCAGTTCTAAGAGAATATTGACTAGTGAAGCAGAGTCGGCTCTTGTTAAAGTGGATGAGGCTTTGAATGATCAGTTAATTAGGATTAATATTACCAGAGGATGGGATTTAATTATTCTCACCATGGAACATACACCTACAGGGTGCTTGTGGCAAGAAGGCCCATTGCATTGGCTCCATCTATCAGTGACCCCAGGAAAAATAGTTTTGTCCTATCCCAGCTTGGTGCCACAATTAATTATAAAAGGTAGAAAAAGAAGGGTGGGACTCTTTGGAAAGGAAGTAGAAAATATAGTGATTCCATTTAATAATGATCAACTGCAATTTCTTTTACAAAATAGTGATGATTGGCAAGTTGCCCTGATAGATTTCAGGGGTCAAAGTTTGTTTCATTTGCCCTCAAGCCCCCTTTTGCATTTTTTGAAAACACATTCTGTGATTTTTCCGAGGAAATTTTCTACTCAACCTTTGGAAGGGGCAATTTTAGTTTTCACCAATGGTTCCTCTAATGTAAAGCAGTCACAATTATTATGAGAAATCCCATATTATTATGGGAAATCCCATATTCAGGTAACTGAAGAGACATCTGCCCAGAGAGCTGAGTTAAGAGCAGTTATTTGGGCTTTTCAACATTTGAGAGACCGTACCTTCAATCTTTTGACTGATTCTCGATATATTGTAGGGCTGTTTCCTCATATTGAGACTGCTAATATTCCAGAGAATAAGACTACCATCTTCTCCTTGTTATTTGATTTACAGAAGGAGATTAAGCATAGAGATAAGAAATATTTCGTGGGACATATTAGAGCCCGTTCTGGCTTGCCCAGCCCTTTACATGAAGGAAATGCTTTGGCAGATGCATTAACTAAAGTAATTGCTTTAAACTTACGTGAAAAGATTGACAAGGCCAAAAATTCTCACAAAATTCACCATCAAAATGCAGCTGGTTTAAGGTATCAATTTCATATCCCTAGGGAGGCAGCTAGACAAATAGTTAAGTTATGTCCAAATTGCCCAACATCTAATCCATCTCCACCATTAGGAGTAAAATCCCCGAGGCCTTAGGCCTAATGCTCTCTGGCAAAAGGACTTAACTCATACCCCGGCCTTTGGAAAACTGTCCTTTGTGCATGTTACCGTGGATACCTTTTCTCATGTTATTACAGCCTCTGCTAGATCAGGTGAAGCAGCAAAAGATGTAATTCAGCACTTGTTTCAATGCTTTTCGCAAATAGGACCCCCTGAACAGATAAAAACAGATAATGCCCCAGCTTATACTTCTGCTGCTTTTAAGAGATTTTGTCAACAATTTTCTATAGTGCATTCAACAGGGATACCTTATAATCCCCAAGGCCAAGCCATAGTAGAAAGAGCGCACCAGACTTTAAAAAATCAGATAGCTAAATTAAGGCAGGGAGAATTTAAGTATTCATCTCCACACCATGTTCTACACCAAGCTTTGTTTGTAATTAATCATTTAAATGTGGACACACAGGGGAAGACTGCAATGATAAGACACTGGATTCCTGAAGGGGCTACGACTCAGCCCCTGGTCAAGTGGAAGGACCTCCTTTCTGGAGAGTGAAAGGGCCAGATGTACTATTAACTTGCGGGAGAGGGTATGCTTGTGTGTTTCCCCAGGATTCCACTTCTGTTTGGATTCCTGACAGACTGATTCGACATGTCCAGTCCCATGAGGTCTCCAAGACCCCTGAGATCACTGAGATCCCCGGAGTCCTGGAGTCCGGGACCGAGGGAAGATGGGGAGATCAGAAGCTCGTAGAGTCAGGACCTGAGGGAGCCAAGCAGAAGCCAAAGGGCGAGTGACCCTCCACCTGAGGCTTCACCGCTAGTACATCGCTTCATGCACCTGGTGCTTCAGGAGAGACATGCTGATCGAATCCAACCGTATACTATTCCACCTCATCGCCATCATCGTACTCAAGCAACCACCTCCAACACGGTACCAGCTTGGGGCCAGCTGAAACGTCTCACTCAGCAGGCTGAAGAATTAATAGAAAGGGGGAGACATGAGGCCAGTCCTATGGTAATGTTTGTGGCTATGCTTGCTGTGTTGGCTTGGCCAACACAGCCGAGGCCCTCCAGGGCAGAAAAGGTTCACTGGGCCTATTTGCCTAATCCACCTTCTTTCCAGCCTGTTGATTGGATGAATGAGCCCATTCGTGTTTTTGTTAATGATACTCATCTTTTGGGCGGGGCTTCCATCTATCTCGTAATAATGCTAAAGCTGTGGTCAGCACTCCCTTTAATTTTTCAGGTGTGTCAGCTTATCCACCTATTTGCTTTGCCATACCTTCCTCCTTACAAGGATCAGCTCCGGTTTTGAATGGATGCGTTAGCACTTCATTGAAAGGCATGCTTACTGATTCTCTGAGAAGCAATGGCAAGAGAGACTTTTGGTCCTTACAGCTGCTGATGCCGGGAGCACAAGAAAAACTGTATGATGCCATAAAACAGGCAGCCCCATATTTAAAGGACTTTCTGAGCTGTGCACTACCCCCTCCGGATTCTGAGGAACAAGGACTACAGGCCCGGGAAAGCATTAGCAGAATTTCTGGCTTTCCCCGTTGGAAAGAATGCATATACGCCATAAAGTTATCTATTCCCATTGTTGCCACCAGACATTTTCTGACCGAATGGGGGTGCCCCTATCTTTCGGATCAATGATTGAACTTGATTTTTGAAGAACCTTATAGATCCATATGAAATGATTCATTCATCCCTTATCCTTTAGCAATTACTAGGTGGCATGTTAATGGATGGGTTCCTCCTTTAGTGAGTTTCGGTGGAACAGGTCCCATGCAGCCTGATTTATGGAGAGCATTGGCTGCTATGGCACCTGTGATTTTACATAGACCTTTAAATGAACAAAGATATATTGTAAGGGCCTGCATGCATTCTCCCTATGCCTTTTTGTTGGCCAGTGATCGGAATGATTAGGGACTTTGTGAAGGAGAAACTTTATAATGTCGAATGTGTGAATTTTTTTATATCAAATTGTGTTGTTGGGAATGATTATAGTAATTATAAGGCTGTGATGACTGTAAAGTAGCCACCATATTTGATGGTTCCTGTAAAATTAGAGGGACAATGGTTTGATGATTATGCATTGAAAGTTTTGTATGAATTTAACGGCTTAATTTCTCGACCTAAGAGATTCATTGCAGCTCTGATTGTGGGAATAACTGCCTTGATTGCCATAATTGCTTCAGTTATGGTTTCTGCTGTTGTCCTGTCAAAAGAAGTGCATACTGCCTCGTTTGTCGATCAGCTGTCCAAAAATGTCTCCATAGCTCTTACTACACAAGAAATTATAGATAGGAAAATAGAATATAAGGTCGATGCTTTAGAAGAAGTAGTCCTGCTTATAGGGCAAGAAATTACAAATACAAAAATTAAGTTGTCTTTCAGGTGCCACGCTGAATTTAACTGGATGTACATTACCCCTCTACAAGTGAATGATTCCGTACATTCTTAGGAATGCATTAGTTCAGTTCAGTTCAGTCGCTCACTCATGTCCGACTCTTTGCGACTCCATGAATTGCAGCACACCAGGCCTCCCTGTCCATCACCAACTCCTGGAGTTCACTCAGACTCACGCCCATCAAGTCAGTGATGCCATCCAGCCATCTCATCTTCTGTCGTTCCCTTCTCCTCCTGCCCCCAATCCCTCCCAGCATCAAAGTCTTTTCCAATGAGTCAACTCTTCACATGAGGTGGCTAAAGGACTGGAGTTTCAGCTTCAGCATCATTCCTTCCAAAGAAATCCCAGGGTTCATCTCCTTCAGAATGGACTGGTTGGATCTCCTTGCAGTCCAAGGGACCCTCAAGAGTCTTCTCCAACACCACAGTTCAAATGCATCAATTCTTCAGTGCTCAGCCAACTTCACAGGCCAACTCTCACATCCATACATGACCAGAGAAAAAACCATAGCCTTGACTAGACGGACCTTAGTCAGCAAAGTAATGTCTCTGCTTTTCAATATGCTATCTAGGTTGGTCATAACTTTTCTTCCAAGGAGTAAGCGTCTTTTAATTTCATGGCTGCAGTCACCATATGCAGTGATTCTGGAGCCCCCCAAAATAAAGTCTGACACTGTTTCTACTGTTTCCCCATCTATTTCCCATCAAGTGATAGGACCAGATGCCATGATCTTCGTTTTCTGAATGGTGAGCTTTAAGCCAACTTTTTTGCTCTCCTCTTTCACTTTCATCAAGAGGCTTTTTAGTTCCTCTTCACTTTCTGCCATAAGGGTGGTATCATCTGCATATCTGAGGTTATTGAGATTTCTCCCGGCAATCTTGATTCCAGCTTGTGTTTCTTCCAGTCCAGCGTTTCTCATGATGTACTCTGCATATAAGTGAAATAAGCAGGGTGACAATATACAGCCTTGATGTACTCCTTTGGCTATTTGGAACCAGTCTGTTGTTCCATGTCCAGTTCTAACTGTTGCTTCCTGACCTGCATACAGATTTCTCAAGAGGCAGGTCAAGTGGTCTGGGATTCCCATCTCTTTCAGAATTTTCCACAGTTTATTGTGATCCACACAGTCAAAGGCTTTGGCATAGTCAATAAAGCAGAAATAGATGTTTTTCTGGAACTCTCTTGCTTTTTCCATGATCCAGCGGATATTGGCAATGTGATCTCTGGTTCGTCTGCCTTTTCTAAAACCAGCTTGAACGTCAGAGGGTTCATGGTTCACGTATTGCTGAAGTCTGGCTTGGAGAATTTTGAGCATTACTTTACTAGCATGTGAGATGAGCGCAATTGTGCAGTAGTTTGAACATTATTTTGCATTGCCTTTCTTTGGGATTGGAATGAAAACTGACCTTTTCCAGTCCTGTGGCCACTGCTGAGTTTTCCAAATTTGCTGGCATATGGAGTACAGCACTTTCACAGCATCATCTTTCAGGATTGAAACAGCTCAATTGGAATTCCATCACCTCCACTAGCTTTGTTCATAGTGATGCTTTCTAAGGCCCACTTGACTTCACATTCCAAGATGTCTGGTTCTAGATTAGTGATCACATCATCATGACTATCTGGGTCATGAAGATCTTTTTTGTACAGTTCTTCCGTGTATTCTTGCCACCTCTTCTTAATATCTTCTGCTTCTGTTAGGTCCAGACCATTTCTGTCCTTTATCGAGCCCATCTTTGCATGAAATGTTCCTTTGGTATCTCTAATTTTCTTGAAGAGATCTCTAGTCTTTCCCAATCTGTTGTTGTCCTCTATTTCTTTGCATTGATTGCTGAAGAAGGCTTTCTTACCTCTTCTTGCTATTCTTCAGAACTCTGCATTCAGATGCTTATATCTTTCCTTTTCTCCTTTGCTTTTCACCTCTCTTCTCTTCACAGCTATTTGTAAGGCTTCTCCAGACAGCCATTTTGCTTTTTTGCATTTCTTTTCCATGGGGATGGTCTTGATCCCTGTCTCCTGCACAATGTCATGAACCTCAGTCCATAGTTCATCAGGCATTCTATCTATCAGATCTAGTCCCTTAAATCTATTTCTCACTTCCACTGTATAATCATAAGGGATTTGATTTAGGTCATACCTGAATGGTCTAGCGGTTTTCACTACTTTCTTCAATTTAAGTGTGAATTTGGTAATAAGGAGTTCATGATCTGAGCCACAGTCAGCTCCCGCTCTTGTTTTTGTTGAGTGTATAGAGCTTCTCCATCTTTGGCTGCAAAGAATATAATCGATCTGATTTCGGTGTTGACCATATGGTGATGTCCATGTGTAGAGTCTTCTCTTGTGTTGTTGGAAGAGGGTATTTGCTATGACCAGTGCATTTTCTTGGTAAGACTCTATTAGTCTTTGCCTTGCTTTATTCCACATTCCATGGCCAATTTTGCCTGTTACTCCAGGTGTTTCTTGACTTCCTACTTTTACAGTCCAGAACCCTATAGTGGAAAGGACGTCTTTTGGGGGTGTTAGTTCTAAAAGATCTTGTAGGTCTTCATAAAACTGTTCAACTTCAGCTTCTTCAGCATTCCTGGTTGGGGCATCGACTTGGATAACTGTGATACTGAATAGTTTTCCTTGGAGACGAACAGCGATCATTCTGTTGTTTTTGAGATTGCATCCAGGTACTGCATTTCGGACTCTTTTGTTGACCATGATGGCTACTCCATTTCTTCTAAGGGATTCCTGCCCGCAGTAGTAGATGTAATGGTCATCTGAGTTAAATTCACCCATTCCAGTCCATTCTAGTTCGCTGATTCCTAGAATGTTGACATTCACCCTTGCCATCTCTTGTTTGACCACTTCCAATTTGCCTTGATTCATGGACCTGACATTCCAGGTTCCTATGCAATATTGCTCTTTACAGCATTGGATCTTACTTCTATCACCAGTCACATCCACAGCTGGGTATTGTTTTTGCTTTGGCTCCATCCCTTCGTTCTTTTTGGAGTTATTTCTGCACTGATCTCCAGTAGCATATTGGGCACCTAATGACCTGGGGAGTTCCTCTTTTGGTGTCCTATCATATTGCCTTTTCATACTGTTCATGGGGTTCTCAAGGCAAGAATACTGAAGTGCCTTGCCATTCCCTTCTCCAGTTCTGTCAGACCTCTCCACCATGACCTGTCTGTCTTGGTTTGCCCCGCAGGCATGGCTTGGCTTCACTGAGAAGCCTTTTTAGGTGATAGCAATCTTAAGATGCTAGAGGCAAACAGGATTTAGAAAGATAAGAAATTAACTGAGGAATGTAGCATGAATTACAATGCAATCACAAGTTAAGTATAGGACACATAATAGGAAGTAGATAATAGATAGTAAAGCTGATTCTGAGAGAATCGCTGAAGCAGGAACTCTGTTTGTAGGGCAACAATGATTTCTGGGGACAATAAATTTGGGTGGGGGAAACTAAAACTGTCAAACCTCTGACCTAATGCTTTTGTCAAAGTATAAAAGAAAACCTGAAGCTTTAAATAAACATGTAGTCCTATACCTCAAGTCAGAGGCTACATCATTGTCTGCTGACACCACTCACCCCTTCAGGCTGATTCCCTGGCTGCTGGAGCTAGACCCTGGCACAAGTCAACTTATTTCTACAATGTAGACGCTTCTCTTTGGACAGTTGAATTTTAGTAGTATCCCATGAAAAATTTTCCTAATTCAGTGCTGAAGTAAATATTAATATTTCAAATTACAGAACATTCATATAGATTTTTTTCCTATACATGCAAATAACAACTTGCTATGACACTGATTTTCATTATACAAGACAGATACAACAAGTTCCTAGAATTTCACTCTCAGGGGAGATTAATAACTCTTGAACAAGAAAGTACCATCATCTACGTTTCATTTGAGGATTCCTCATGTGGCAGTAGAGCCGAGAAGTTTCTCCATGTGGAAAAGCTGCTATAAATTTATGAACTGATTTCTTGATTAATTCATTCAACAAATTCATATGTCAGGCACTGAATGTACTTAGAACATAAAAGGGAGATATATCCCTGCCTTCTAGGACTTAATTATATTGGCAGTGAGAATCAGACCATATATTTTTGAACATTCAATTATTTAAATAAAGAACCTGCAATTTTTAGAAAATATATATACTTGAGGAATCAGTGCTGGTAATTTAGACTTGCTATAGGGCTCTCTCTGGGGAGACTCAGAATGGGCAGCAGGCACTTAAGTAACAGCAGCCCATACCCACTCTCACTGAAGGCGTATTCTCTGTGTGAATAGGGAGATGATTCCTTCTTTTATTTATCCCCATAAAATCCCACTTAAAACCAAATCTCTATTATGTCAGGGACTGTGCTCAAGTCTGATGAAGAAGACTAAGACAGAACCATTAATGTCACAAAGCTTACAAGGTAACAGCAGTTTACATAGTAAAAGTTAATTAAAATTAGGCAGAATCCAAAAATACCACTTCTGGGTATATATACAAAAGAACTAGAAATCAAAGATTAGAACAAATATTTATACACCAGTGTTCACAACACATTATTCATAACAGCCAAAAGGTGGAAATGATCCAAATGTCTATTGACAGATGAATGGATAAACAAGATACAGTGTACATATACAAAGGAGTACACTTCACTGTTAAAAGGAAAGGAAATTCTGATACATGCTACAACATCCATGAACCTTATGCTAAGTGAGAACATTATGCTAAGTGAAATTAGCCAGTCATAAAATGAAAAATAAAATAGTGCATGATTCTACTTACAAGAGATACCTAGAATAGTCAAATTTATATAGAAAGGACATGGAATAGAGATTAGCAGGGGCTAAGGGAGAAGGGATTAGGAAGATTTTTAATGGGTATGAAGTTCAGTTTGGGATGATGAAAATGTTCTGGAGATGAACAGTGGTGATGGTTGCATACTGAATGTGAATGTACTTAATGCCACTGAATTGTACACTTGCTGCTGCTGCTGCTGCTAAGTTGCTTCAGTCGTGTCCAACTCTGTGTGACCCCATGGACGGCAGCCCACCAGGCTCCCTCGTCCCTGGGATTCTCCAGGCAAGAACACTGGAGTGGGTTGCCACTTCCTTCTCCAATGCATGAAAGGAAAAGTGAGAGAGTGAAATTGCTCAGTCGTGTCCGACTCTTACCGACCCCATGGACTTCAGCCTACCAGGCTCCTCAACCATGGGATTTTCCAGGCAAGAGTACTGGAGTGGGTTGACATTGCCTTCTCCTGAATTGTACACTTAACAATGGTTAAAATGGTAAGGTATATGTTATGTATATTTTGCCACAATAAAAATAACAAAAAGAAGCCATTGGAATACACACACAAGCCTCACTCACAATCTAAAGGAACGTGCATCGTTGTGTTCCAGTAAAACTTATTTATAACCACTGGAAAAAAATTAGGTAGGGCAACTGTGTCTCATGGAGGCCCAGTAGAGAAAAAGAAATCATTGTGAGAGTGTAAGCAAAGGAAAGAGGAGATATTCAGTGTTGACAGAGTCTGTAAAGAAAGACTATAAAGATTGGACCAATGCTGTATAGCACAGGGAACTCTAGTTAAGGCACTACAGTGTCCTAAATGGAAGGACAATCCAAAGAGGGGGGATATATGAACAGCTGGTTCATTTTGTTGTGCCAGAGAAGCTAATACAACATTGTAAAGCAACTATACTTCAATAAAAATTACTTAAAAATAAAGACTGAAACTAACAGAGGGGGCAGTGCGGAAGGCATGCCAAGAAGAGCATGTGCCTAAAGATATGGGGACAAGTGTAAAGGATATTACATGTTGGGAATTAGAAGTGTTATACTCAGGGACATTGCAGCATGTGTGAAGTTGTTAAAAAAAAAAAGAAAAAGAAAACTGTGGCAGGATTATAAAGACTCTTAAAAAAAACCTCAAGGAATATAAGGAACAAGTTAGGGCACTATGAAGTAGGAAAATAATAATAACAGAGAAGTTGAACAGATCTTGGCTAATTCTTATGGGCACTGAGAAGAAAACCAGTGAAAATGAATTATAAATGTTTCAAACCGGTACAAGGAAGCTTACATTTCTGGCAGGGACAACCAACCTTTTCACAGTTCTCAGCTCCAAGAAATGTGCATCTTATAGTCATATACTCCATATTTAATTACAATTGTACACGTGATGCAGTGATAACCATTTGGCATATTATTCAGGGTCTATTGAATATTGCTTTTACCAAATAATAATCCCTTTTATTTGTCCATTTTAATGGCTAGTCCATTTTGACTCTAAATTCCCATAGGCTTGGTATTGTTAATAATGCCTCATTCTTACCATGTAGCTATAAATGATATATATATTTTTTATAAATCATTCTAGCTATTCTCAGGTAACCATTACTGTCCTACACAATCACTTCTCTCTTTTCTTCTACATATTTTTTCGTAACATATGCTCTGGAATCGTCTTTCAAAGATCGTCAATTTAGTTTCCTAATAAGCATGAAAAGGGAAAATAAAAATTAACACATGTTAATATCTATGTTAAGTGAATGATTATGTGTCTGTCTAGCCAGCAAAACAAAACAAAACAAAAACATTTATGTGACATATGCTAATAAATGGATTCAGTTTATGTGTGTGTTTGTGTGTGTGTGTGTGTGTCCTGTGACAAGCACTAGATGTCATGAAATTCAATTTGAGGTCATGAAGGAAGCCCAAAGTTATGTTTCCCTGTTTTGCAGAATAAAAGCATCTGATACCAAATGAATAGGTGTGAAAATTGATATTATGTGTGAAAATTAAATAGCACATATTGAATTTTTGCAGGAACAAGTTCACCTCCACATGAAAATCAGCTTTAGAAGAGTTCCTGCAAACAGGAACTTCTGTTTAAGCCTAAGTCTGAAGACATAACTCAGAAAGTAAGATATTCTATTCCTCGTGGGAGGGGGGTTCATGTTTGGGAACACATGTACACCCGTGGTGGATTCATGTCAATGTATGGCAAAACCAATACAGTATTGTAAAGTAAAATAAAGTAAAAATAAAAATTAAAAAAAAAGATATTCTATCTCAGAATTTTATAGTATTATATGTGGATAATATTTTACTCAAACATAATTCTGGAAAAGGGAAAATTCTCACCATTTGCTTTTTTTTTTTTTTCGGCCATGCCACATGGCATGAAGGATCTTAGTTCTCTGACCAAAGACCAATCTGAGCCCCTTGCAGTAGAAGCACAGGGTCCTAACCAATGGACTATCAGGGAATTCCCTCACCATTTGACTTGATGTAGTGGAACCTTATTGTGACTCCAGCAAAATATTTAAAAATAAACTCTTAGGAAAACATCCCTTGGGTCAGGATGAGCAAGGCTATATAAAATAAAATAAATGAACATAGGCAACCTAAGGAATTGCCTCTTGGAATAGAATGGACTGTTGTTATCAAGTTTATAGGTGTGAGAACATAAATTAAAGAGGATTCCTATTCTGTTCCCACATTAGTACTTAAACTAAAATATCTGATTTTGTACAAAAAGGTATATTGAGTAATTCTGTGATTAACATATAAGTATTTCAGATGGTACTATTACTTCCTGGTATTTATACCTCCTAAATGAGTTTACTAACCATGGGGCATGAGGAACAATTCTCTTCCATTGTTTATTCAAGAAAATAATGTTTGTTTTATCCAAGGTTTTGTTTTATGCCCAATCCCTTCAAGGCTTGGATGCAATTTAGCATTGTAATATTTTCTAAAAGCTAAATTCAGATAGCCCATGGTGGTTATAAATACCACAAAATTGCACTCATCTTACACGCTGGTAAAGTAATACTCAAAATTCTCTAAGCCAGGCTTCAACAGTATGTGAACCATGAACTTACAGATATTCAAGCTGGATTTAGAAAAGGCAGAGGAACCAGAGATCAAATTGCCAATATGCATTGGATCATCAAAAATGCAAGAGATTTCCAGAAAAAAAAATCTACTTCTGCTTTATTGACTATGCCAAAGCCTTTGACTGTGTGGATCACAACAAACTGTGAAAAATTCTTAAAGAGATGGGAATACCAGAACACCTGACCTGCCTCTTGAGAAATCTGTATGCAGTTCAGGAAGCAACAATTAGAACTGAACATGAAACAACAGACTGGTTCCAAATAAGGAAAGGCTGTATATTGTCGCCCTGCTTATTTAACGTATATGCAGAGTACAGCATGAGAAACCCTGGGCTGGATGAAGCACAAGCTGGAATCAAGATTGTCAGGAGAAATATCAATAATCTCAGATATGCAGATGACACCACCCTTATGGCAGAAAGCGAAGAAGTAAAGAGCCTCTTGATGGAAGTAAAAGACATAAGTGAAAAAGTTGGCTTAAGCTCAATATTCAGAAAACGAAGATCATGGCATCTGGTCCCATCACTTCATGGCAAATAGATGGAGAAACAGTGGAAACAGTGTAAGAGACTATATTTTTTTTTGGTGGGGGTGCTCCAAAATCACTGCAGATGGTGACTGCAGCCATGAAATTAAAAGATGCTTGCTCCTTGGAAGAAAAGTTTTGACCAACCTAGACAGCATATTATAAAGCAGAGACATTACTTTGCCAACAAAGGACTGTCTTGTCAAAGCTATGGTTTTTCCAGTAGTCATGTATGGATGTGAGAGTTAGACTATAAAGAAAGCTGAGCGCCGAAGAATCAGAGCTTTTGAACTGTGGTGCTGGAGAAGACTCTTGAGAGTCCCTTGGACTGCAAGGAGATCCAACCAGGCCATCCTAAAGGAAATCAGTCCTGAATATTCATTGGAAGGATGGATGCTAAAGCTGAAACTCCAATACTTTGGCCGCCTGATGCAAAGAACTGACTCATTTGAAAAGACCCTGACGCTGGGAAAGATTGAAGACAGGAGGAGAAGGAGACAACAAAGGATGAGATGGCTGGATGGCATCACCAATTCGATGGACATGAGTAAACTCCAGGAGTTGGTGATGGACAGGGAGGCCTGGCATGCTGCAGTCCATGGAGTCACAAAGAGTCAGACATGACTGAGTGACTGAACTGAACTGATGGTGGTTATATTGAAAGAATTTATATATATATATAATATTGATATATTTAAGAATACTTATAAAAACCATAAGATTTAAAGTAAATCTGAAATGTGACATTTTAGTGAAAGGAGATTATTGACCTGGACAAGTTTATATTATTTTTAATTAGCTTTATGGGAAGAATAGCAGAATGAGTTCAGTGAACACAAAGTGATTAATAGTGACTTTAGAATGAGGGACATTTGACATTAAAAAATAATTGTAATATCCATGTCAAAAAATGAAAACAGTGCTTCCCAACATAGAATGGAAGGTAAAAGACAAGAAAAAATGATAAATGCAAGGGAGTGACCTTCCTGTGATATATCTGACAAGGTTCAAAGGAATATATCTCTTACAAATTTTTACATGCTTGAAATTTTGGTGGTAGCAGGGAGATGCTTTTCCAGTTGTAGTTTGTAAATAATTTAGGCATTTGCATTCCTAACATGGATGTGATAGAAAGTTATATCTAATTCAATAAAGGCACCATCATCTTTTCAATAAATGATATCTGCCACTTCTTGTTTTTTTAGACAACCACTGAGAAGGGCATTTCATAACTATAGGTACTGATGAAAACACATCTTGTATCATTCCATCAATTGATATTCGCTCAGGGCTAAGAAACCATATTTCAAAAGATATGGTTCTTCCAAATCACTCTAGGTTTCAAGATTTGTCCTAAGGAGGAGTCACTTTTGTTCCTTAATATGCAAAATATAAGCTGAGCATTTATTTTCATTAGGCATGGGGTACAGCATAAGGGTAAGCAGTCTTTGTACTTATCAGTCTTGGTATGTGAATTTAAATAACTGAGAAATGCTGCAAATTAAATCTTAGAAAATAACTTCACATAGAATGATAAGATTATGAAAGGAACCATAAAATATCATCTTGAAAAGTTTGAGTGGATTTCCTTGACCAGAATCTTAAACAATAATTATTATTTAGGGAAAAACCATGCATTGGGATTTATCATATAAACATCCTTCCTGATATTTAGACATCTTACAGGCACTTCTACCCTCTATATATTTGGTTCTTTCAGATCCATACATTTCCTTCTCATAAACTGTTTATAACCGAAAGTCTCTTTCCAACACTCTAGACAAATAGGATTTGCTTTTAAAAATGTGTCAAGTGTCTTTTATAAAATATCTGCCATCATGTAGTCAAGCTGAAGAGACTTCTCCATGTTCAAGAGAAATTCTTCAAGTATTTATATAATCCTTACAAATATAACGAGTAAAAAGATCAAAAATGCAGAAAAAGCAAAGGAGTTTCACTGCCCTGCAGCATGTACTTTGGTACTGTGTTTAAGCTTTATATATAATTTTAAGACTTATGGGCATAAATCATACCTACTTTTCCATTGAAAGATATATGTATTGAATCTTTTATTATTAAATGATGAATATTTCAATATATACAACATAAAGAGTGGGTTGCATTGGCCATTGTGGTCTTGGCTCTCACCTGGCAGGATTTTTTTCTTCCCCATCATATCTCCACATTCCAAAGGTTGTTTTTTATTTTAAACAAATATAGAGATTTGCATTGGAAAATACCTTTCAAAACCATGTTGTGACCTAGAATACATTGTAAGATTTAGTTCTGTGAACTCACTATAAAGATACTACCCCTAACTTCAAAGTCTAAGTTTTACATATTCTTGTTGTTGTTGTTCAGTCGCTATGTCCAAATCTTTGTGACCTCATGGAATGTTTGTCCTTCATAACCTCCCAGTGTTTGCTCAAATTAATGCCCATTAAGTTGGTGTTGCTATCTAACCATCTCATCCTCTGCCACCACACTTCTCCTTTTGCTTTCACTCTTTTCCATTAGTCATTCACTAAATATATATATATTTTTAGTCATTCACTAAATATTTTTAACCATCCACCATATTGTTGTTATTATTCAGTCACTAAGTCGTGTCCAACTTTGTGACTCCATGGACTGTAACACACCAGGCTACCCTGTCCTTCACTATCTCCTGGAGTTTGCTCAAACACATGTCCATTGAGTTGGTGATGCCATCGAAACATCTCCTCTTCTGTTGCCCCCTTCTCCTCCTGCCCTCAGTCTTTCCCAGCATCAGGATCTTTTCCAATGAGTCAGCTCGTTGTATCAGGTGGCCAAAGAATTGGAGCTCTAGCTTCAGCAAGAGTCCTTCTTTCCAATCCACCATATGGCACATATTAAGTGTTGAGAACAAAGATAGACTAAAAATGGACTGTTTGATAAAACTCCTTAAAGACTAGTGAAATGAGTTAAAAATTTCTATTTTGGATCTGTTTATAATAATCATAAATCTCAAGGTAACTCTTGACAGAACCGTGTTTTTGTTTGTTTTTACATTGCCTCTTTGACACAAAAGACTTCAAGAGGCTAATTTTTAAACTCTCATAATGTTAAGAAAACATAAACATTAAAGTAGTTAGAGAAAATTAAAATGAATATAGCACAATAAAAATTTCAATGCAGGTAGTCTTCTTTTCTTTATGAGGTAGGCGGTAGGAAGGAGGTTCAAAAGGGAGGGAATATATATACACCTATGGCTGGTTCACGTTGGTGTAGTTCAATCGCTCAGGCATGTCTGACTCTTTGTGACCCCATGAATCGCAGCACGCCAGGCCTCCCTGTCCATCAAAACTCCTGGAGTTCACTTAGACTCACGTCCATCGAGTCAGTGATGCCATCCAGCCATCTCATCCTCTGTTGTCCCCTTCTCCTCCTGCCCCCAATCCCTCCCAGCATCAAAATCTTTTCCAATGAGTCAACTCTTCACATGAGGTGGCCAAAGGACTGGAGTTTCAGCTTTAGCATCATTCCTTCCAAAGAAATCACAGGGCTGATCTCCTTCAGAATGGACTGGTTGGATCTTCTTGCAGTCCAAGGGATTCTTAAGAGTCTTCTCCAACACCACAGTTCAAAAGCATCAATTCTTCAGCACTCAGCCTTCTTCACAGTCCAATTCTCACATCCATACATGACCACAGGAAAAACCATAGCCTTGACTAGACGGACCTGAGTCAGCAAAGTAATGTCTCTGCTTTTGAATATGCTATCTAGGTTGGTCATAACTTTTCTTCCAAAGAGTAAGCGTCTTTTAATTTCATGACTGCAGTCACCATCTGCAGTGATTTTGGAGCCCCCAAAAATGAAGTCTGACACTGTTTCCACTGTTGCCCCGTCTATTTCCCATGAAGTGATGGGACCGCATGCCATGATGTTCGTTTTCTGAATGTTGAGCTTTAAGCCAACTTTTTCACTCTCCCCTTTCACTTCATCAAGAGGCTTTTTAGTTCCTCTTCACTTTCTGCCATAAGGGTGGTGTCATCTGCATATCTGAGGTTATTGAGATTTCTCCCGGCAATCTTGATTCTAGCTAGTGTTTCTTCCAGTCCAGCGTTTCTCATGATGTACTCTGCATATAAGTGAAATAAGGAGGGTGACAATATACAGCCTTGACCCAGTCTGTCATTCCATGTCCAGTTCTAACTGTTGCTTCCTGACCTGCATACAGATTTCTCAAGAGGCAGGTCAGGTGGTCTGGTATTCCCATCTCTTTCAGAATTTTCCACAGTTTATTGTGATCCACATAGTCAAAGGCTTTGGCATAGTCAATAAAGCAGAAATAGATGTTTTTCTGGAACTCTTTTGCTTTTTCCATGATCCAGCAGATGTTGGCAATGTGATCTCTGGTTCCTCTGCCTTTTCTAAAACCAGCTTGAACATCAGGAAGTTCATGGTTCACGTATTGCTGAAGCCTGGCTTGGAGAATTTTGAGCATTACTTTACTAGCGTGTGAGATGAGAGCAATTGTGTGGTCATTTGAGCATTCTTTGGCATTGCCTTTCTTTGGGATTGGAATGAAAACTGAACTTTTCCAGTCCTGTGGCCACTGCTGAGTTTTCCAAATTTGTTGGCATATTGACTGCAGCACTTTCATGGCATCATCTTTCAGGATTTGAAATAAGTCAACTGGAATTCCATCACCTCCACTAGCTTTGTTCATACTGATGCTTTCTAAGGCCCACTTGACTTCACATTCCAGGATGTCTGGCTCTAGATGAGTGATCACACCATCGTGATTATCCAGGTCGTGAAGATCTTTTTTGTACAGTTCTTCCGTGTATTCTTGCCACCTCTTCTTAATATCTTCTCCTTCTGTTAGGTCCATACCATTTCTGTCCTTTATCGAGCCCATCTTTGTATGAAATATTCCCTTGGTATTTCCAATTTTCTTGAAGAGATCTCTAGCTTTTCTCATTCTGCTCTTTTCCTCTATTTCTTTGCACTGATCGCTGAAGAAGGCTTTCTTATCTCTTCTTGCTATTCTTTGGAACTCTGCATTCAGATGCTTATATCTTTCCTTTTCTTCGTTGCTTTTCGCTTCTCTTCTTTTCACAGCTTATCATATTGGTGTAAGGCAGAAACTAACAAAATATTGCAAAGCAATCATCCTTCAATTAAAAATAAATAAAATTTAAAAACTAAATCCTTCTTTACAGATTGCAAGTGTTTGCACGATGGAAGTAAAACTACTCTACTTTAAAAATTTGTTGTTAATATTCTTCTACACACAAATACACACACACACACAAAGGACTCAGTTGATAAA
Organism: Ovis canadensis; assembly: GCF_042477335.2. NCBI lineage: Eukaryota > Metazoa > Chordata > Mammalia > Artiodactyla > Bovidae > Ovis > Ovis canadensis. The sequence continues at coordinate 33,485,783 of NC_091727.1, forward strand.
ACATTCTAGTCAACAGATCCTTAATTAATGGCCATTGTAGAGAGAATTCTCAGCCCCAAAGTCTTAAGAGTTTTAGAGGAATGGCTCTCTAGGTGCAGGATTTCCAGCCGAAGACCAGTTCAGTGGGTGTGGCCATTTTGTCATGAGCCTCATTCAGTTCAGTTCAGTTCACTTCAGTCGCTCAGTCATGTCTGACTCTTTGCAACCCCATTGGCTGCAGCACGCCAGGCCGCCCTGTCCATCACCAACTCCTGGAGCTTGCTCAAACTCATGTCCATGGAGTAGGTGATGCCATCCAGCCATCCCATCCTCTGTCGTCCCCTTCTCCTCCTGCTTTCAATCTTTCCCAGCTTCAGGGTCTTTATAAATGAGTCTGTTCTTTGCATCAGGCGGCCAAAGTATTGGAGTTTCAGCTTCAGCATCAGTCCTTCCAGTGAACACTCAGGACTGATCTCCTTTAGGATGGACTGGTTGGATCTCCTTGCAGTCTAAGGGACTCTCAAGAGTCTTCTCCAACACCACAGTTCAAAAGCACCAATTCTTCAGTGCTCAGCTTTCTTTATAGTTCAACTTTCACATCCATACATGACTACTGCAAAAACCATAGCTTTGACTAGATTGTCCTTTGTTGGCAAAGTAATGTCTCTTCTTTGTAATATGCTGTCTAGATTGGTCAAAACTTTTCTTCCAAGGAGCAAGCGTGTTTTAATTTCATGGCTGCAGTCACCATCTACAGTGATTTTGGAGTCCCCCCAAAATAAAGTCTTGTACTGTTTCCACTGTTTCCCCATCTATTTGCCATAAAGTGATGGGACCAGATGCCATGATCTTAGTTTTCTGAATGTTGAGTTTTAAGCCAACTTTTTCACTCTCCTCTTTCAGTTTCATTAAGAGGCTCTTTAGTTCTTTATTTTCTGCCATAAGGGTGGTGTCATCTGCATATCCGAGGTTATTGATATTTCTTCCGGCAATCTTGATTCCACCTTGTGCTTCATCCAGCCCAGCGATTCTCATGATGTACTCTGCATATACATTAAATAAGCAGGGTGACAATATACAGCCTTGACTTACTCCTTTCCCTATTTGGAACCAGTCTATTGTTCCATGTCCAATTCTAATTGTTGCTTCCTATCCTGCATACAGATTTCTCAAGAGGCAGGTTAGGTGGTCTGGTATTCCCATCTCTTTCAGGATTTTCCACAGTTTATTGTGATCCACACAGTCAAAGGCTTTGGCATAGTCAACAAAGCAGGAGTAGATCTTTTTTTGGAACTCTCTTGCTTTTTTGATGATCCAGTAGATGCTGGCAATTTGATCTCTGATTCCTCTGCCTTTTCTAAATCCAGCTTGAATATCTGGAAGTTCATGGTTCATGTACTGTTGAAGCCTCTCCTTCCCACTAACCCCCCACTTGTTAATATCCCCTGCCTCTTGATAGCCATGGTGCCTCTGGGCCTGCCCTATCTGTAAAATGGAAACGTTTAGAGTTCTCAATGAGATAATATTGTTTTTGTTTTTTCTTTTATTTAGAGTGTAATTCCATGAAGGTAGTCTTACTGCATATAAGATACAGACCTTAACTTTTGTGAAAGCAGCTATTGAAACTAAACTAAGGAAAATTTCTCAGATGGAATATTATATACCAGGGGACATCATTTGAGATGATGGCATGTATAAAACTGTCCTCAAAAATAATTTCATAATGTAGAATAATAAAAAAGACATATATACTTTCAATATAATATTATTTAACTTGAATTTTAATAAATACTTATCTTATACCTGGCAGTACAGAATGCCACTTTAATGACCCTATATAGTCAGAGCTTTCTAGTTTTGAGCTATGTATACTGATTTCAAGAAAAAACCAATTGGCAATAGCTATAGCAAAAAATTTTAACACCTATGGTAATATTCAGTATAATGAGAAAAATGTTTAAATTAATATAATTTGTAGCCATAGTACTATTATCACAAAAGATCTCCATGTGTACAAATCAAAGTAAATTATTACCTCGATTTTAAGTTAATATGTAAGGAATATACTATTTTCCCTTGATGTAAGAAATGTATGAGGGTGGGGGAATGTAAACAATTTACCTTATTAAGTTATTTTCAGGGACAACTAGATTCAGTTTAAGAGGATAACTTCATATAGCATCAGAATATGGATTTAAAGATTATAAGATATGCTTGTATGTATTTTTATGTCCCACAGAAGAATATTTTGAAATAAGTGTAAAATTATTTGTATTAGTACATATCATAAATGACAAACTGTACCAAAGTCATGAAATCACTTGACAAAGACCCTATAGCTAGTGCATGACAGGGTTAATGGTTATATTTCTGGATCCTTGGAATGAATATACATATAGTGCAAATGTCTAATAGGCCTACCGTGTGCACTGAAATTTTAATATAAGAAATAAGATGTATCTAACATAAATTAACTTAAAGATTTGAAATTTATATCTGAACACTGGATTTTATGAGTAATAAATGGAAGTAGTTTATATTTGGTCAAAGATATTATGTTCTGATGTACCTGAACATATATATATTATATGGCTATTTAAGTTTCTGAATACTCAGAAGACACACAAAATACTACTCTTAAACAATACTTTAGAATCCTCTTTATCTAAGATCATGTGCCAGGAAGAGTGAACACTATCATTTTTTAGATCAGTGACATTTGACAACCATTCAGTCTAGTTCATTGACAATTTTCAACGATGTGATTAATTGAATATTTGAACATAGTTGACAGTTGAAATTTTACCCTAGGCTTTTTAAGTACTCATTTTGGATTTGTGGTTTAATAATGTACAATAATGGCCTTATTTTTTTTTGTTCTATCTCACATTGCATATTTGAAATCACTTGGTAAAACTGTGCCACTTTGTCTAGACAACTGATGAAAATAGTGAACATAATTATGAGATCTACAACTGTGTCAGCTAATATTAAATCATATTAAGTCAGTAAAGTCCCAGTATATGCCCAGGGTGTACTGTAACCCTATTTTTTTTTGTCAGATTCTCTAAAGTAATAATAGAGTGCATTCTATGACTTCAAAAAGCCATTGGAATTCATCAAGTACACACATAGAAATCTTGGGATGGAAGAGGAGGAAACAAACTGGGATCAGCCAATGAATGGAATACAGGTATCATAATGCATCTAGAGAACAGTTTAAAACACCAAGGTTAGTTAAATCTCCCTTATTGTTGCTGTTGTTGTTTAGTCACTAAGTCATGTCCAACTCTTTGCAACCCCATAGACTGTAGCCCACCAGGTTCCTCTGTCCATGAGATTCTATCCAGGCAAGAATACTGGAGCGGGTTGTCATTTCCTTCTCTGGGGGATCTTCTCAGCCCAAGTATTGAACCCATATGTCTTGCATTGCAGGTGGATTCTTTACAACTGAGCCACCTGGGAAGCCCTAAACCTCTCTACCAGATTTTTAATGGCAAAATTATTTTACCAGCAAAAAAACAAACAAAAAAAATAATCATTATTCAACTTTACATAAAAAGATTAAAAGTGAAGATATTTATTAGAGGAAACTCACTAGCTGGAACTTAATTACATTTAAGGGGAAAAATTCTATTGATAAACAAGTTTACATGACCCATTAAATACTTCTTTACGTCTGAGAGAAGATGGGGTTAAAGACCCACAGAACTGAATCAACATGTCTGGGGAAGGGGGCTATCCACCCAACAAGAGCAGAGAAGGATAAAGGAATGATAGAATGGCAGTAGGAGAGATGTTTCCGTATTATCTGAGATTTGCTCTATCTACCTTCAACAAGTTACAAATAAATAAATGGAAGCTGTGGATACATTTTTATCTTGATCTCATGTGTAGACAAGCATAACCATTTGGTAGACTCATCCTCTGCTTCACAGGATTTTGTATTCCCTTTTGTTTGCTTTTTTATACCACAGCCAACTTTATTACAAAAGAGCTTTGCTCTCAGCAAATAGTGTGATAAAGGCATCACTGCACTTAGCAGTATTTCCTTCTCAATAAGTGGTTTTCACAAATAAATTATTGATAGCAGGGATAAGTTCATGCTAAAACAGCCACACCAAGAAGAATACAAAGCAGAACATAAGTGTGGTATCTGAACTCTACAAAGCTAAGTTCTGAGTGACATCTGAGTGAGGACAGTAATTAGAAGTCAAGACAGAGAAAAGAAATGAAACAGAAGCACAGAGTCAGGTTGAGCTGCTCATTTAGAACTAAGGAATATACTAAAACCAGTCATTTATGGCAGAGAAATAGGCCAGATTGGAAGAGGAAAGGGAGGGAGGATGGGAGAAGTTAAGGGGAGGAGGGGAAATGGATGAGACAAAATGAACTTGACCTAAGATCCTGAAACTACCACAAGTTTCTTTTCAAAAGGAAGTTTCTAATATCCTTTTAAAAACAAAGGAGGCAACCTAAATGTCTATCAACAGAGGAATGGATAAAGATGTAGTACATATATACAATGGAATATTGCTGTTGCTGTTTTAGTCACCAAGTCGTGCCCAACTCTTCTGTGACCCCAAGGACTGTAGCCTGCCAGGCTCCTCTGTCAATGGGATTTTCCAGGCAAGGATGCTGGAGTGGGTTGCCATTTCCTTCTCTGGAAGATCTTCCTGACCCAGGGGATCAAATTTTTTTCTCCTGCATTGAAGGTGGAATTTTTACCACTGAGCCACCAGGGAAGCCCTACAGTGGAATCTTACTCAGCCATTAAAAGAATGAAGTCATGTAATTTGCAGCAAAATGGATGGACTTAGAAGTTATCATACTAAGTGAAGTTAGTCAGACAAAGTAACATCACCTATAGGTGGAATCGAAAAAGAAATGATACAAATGAACTTACTAACAAAAAAGAAAGAGACTCATAGACTTAGAGACCAAATTTATGGTTATTGAGGAGAAGGATGGCGGGAACAGATAGTTAGGGAATGTGAGATGGACATACATACACTGCTATATTTAAAATGGATAACCAACAATGTCCTCCTGTACAGCACAGGGAATTCTGCTCAATGTTATGTGACAGCCTAGATGAGAGGGGAGTTTGGGGAAGAAGGGATACAGGTATATGTATGGCTGAGTTCCTTCCCTGTTCACCTGAAACTATCACAACATTGTTAATTGGCTATACCACAATAAAATAAAAAGTAAACAAAAAAAAAAAAGAAAAGAAGCAAGGGAAGGGTAATTTTTTTCAGGTGATTTTAAAACTTAGGTTTGTAAACAGATTTGTAGAATTAGTAGGCCCCCTCAAGATTTTCTATTAGCAATCATCAATTCCTTAAAGCTTTGAATGAACTTACCACTGGTTTCACTGGATTCAGAAGTCTTTGTAAAAGGTTTGTTTGATTTTATGACTTTTTTAGGTTCCTTTGGTGGCTGATGAAGGTACTCTATATTCCATTATGTTAATTCTTATAAATTTATGCTTGTAAATAGAATATAATCCAATCTAATAGTTTTTTACAATCATTATGTAGTTCTGTGTAGACTGAATTTTTGGTTTCTATGGCTCTTTTACTTATTTTTAATATTTTCTGTGTTTAAATTGCATATGTTTGCTTTATTTCTCTTTTTCTAATCAAATTTAGAAGAGATTAATCTATCATGATTTTACTACAAAGAACTAAGATTTACCTAGTGTTTCTTCTTTCTAACCCTTTTATTTCTTCATTTATATTTTATTTCTTACTTTCCTTAGATCATTTTTTGTAACATGAATGGTTGAAAACTTAATTAATTAATTTTTTAAAAAAATAAAAGCAAAGACAAAAATTGAACCTCTGGGTAGAACCAAGGCTATTTCTCATGGGTTTTCTCATGGAATGAGTTTTTTCCTATACAAAAGTGGATTTGTATTCTTGATTTCTTATACATTTTAGATTAATCAAATTGTGTTTTTAAAGGATTATTAATTTCTACTTCATTATTATTGTCAAAGATTATTCACTTTAAAAGTTCTTCTTTTTATATGTTTAATGGCATTTTCACTATATTCTAATATATTATCTGTTTTATTTTTACATATGCCAGGGACATTTTTAATATATCTTCTCCTATGCCTATAGTACGTTTCAGAGCAGAGCAGAAGTTATAGATAACTCAGTCTGTCTTCTTTTTCTGACTCTAGTGTTTCCCAGAAGCATGGAAAAGTGCATAATGTCAGCTGGCTCCAAAACTAACCAGAAACCACCTCCACTCCCTGTCAGCAAATGGAGAAGGTAGTATGGTCTCACAAGTGAATGGCTTCCTGCTATAAACAGCAAGGCTGGGCCCTTGCCAACATTAGGGCTCTCGACATCATTAATAGGAATTCTCAAGTCTTCTTTTGATCAGAAAAATTAAAAAAAAAAAGAAAAAGAAAAAACCAGCTATCTGGAGAGCTAGGTTTTCTCTGTTTGCTCCCCCTCCCACATTTTTCATATTTTGTCTTTTTTTGGGAGATGACCCACTGGTGGGCTACAGTCCATGGGGTCACAAAGAGTCAGACATGACTGAAGTGACTTAGAATGCACACATGCACCCAGTATGGGATGAGTCTATCATCCAGGATTTCCTACTCTCTGGCTTCTGGCTAGGTTCAACCGATGAGTAAAACTGGCAGGACACTAGAGAACCCAAGGTATCAATTCTCCCAGCTCCTTCAGCAGGCCATGATTTGAGAGTAACTGCATTCTTAAGGTATCTATAGTTGCACTTGCTATCCAATGGGCCCGCTCCTGAGGTTTGAGCTTTCATTGGTTTAAGGCGCTATCCTTTTGTCTCTTTGAGTTTAGGGGTAATAAAGGCTAGTAACTGAGGCTAGGTTCTGGGTACTTCACCATTCATTGTTGGTTCCTTTAATCCTGCCCAAATTTCTGTATATATCATTTTTATTACAATCTCTTCAACTTTGTCTTAGCATAGGCTGATTGAATCCAAGACTGTTAATGATACACTTGGATGGTGACTCTATCAGTGGATAATTCAATAGACTAAAACTGAGAGGCTTTTCTGCCTCCCTATAAAAGGCACCACATAGGTCTACTGATGTCTGGTCATTGCCTAGGGATAGGGAAGATTATTCCTAGTAATGACAAAGTTAGAATTTTCTCAATGCTTGTCTGAAAGCTCAGATTTTGATTTGGTTCATTTAAATTAAATTATAAACTAGTTTTCCTTGAAAATCCAACTTTATGGGAGAGAAGTATACATAATTCACACATTTTACAGAATCATCGATGCCAGGAAGTGCCAATAGGTAGAAAATCACTATTAAATTTAGAGTTTTTTATGTTATTTGTATTCTCAATTTTTTTCTTTGCTGCTAATTGTGCTGTAATCTGACAATGGTGAATTAAAGGCACTGGATAAAAATGTATTTCTACCTTTATTCTTTATGGTTTTAGCAGTATTTCTATCATCCAGTAAGTTGTATTATATTTTAATTATTGATTTTTAACTTCCTTGGCTAAAAATGATTTTTTAATACTTGTAAGTTTTTCTCTATTAATATTCCTATCTATGACTTTTAAAATAACTTGCTTTATTACCTACATAATTTATAATAGCCTTTCTATGCTTAGTTACTGTCATCTCATTTAGAACTAAATTCAAACCCTAACCATGGCTCCCCATTTTTGCCTCTTCCCAGCCCCATCCTGCTACCTCTCTGATCCTCTTCTTACTGTATTGTTTTCCACACTCAGCCTTCTATACCCATTAAGTCCTATTTCCAAATGCTTTTTCTCCTCTAGGTCTTTTTATTCCACTGTCTGCACCATACCCTACAGATAATCCCTGGCTCACTCCCCACTTCCTTCCAATCTCTACCCATAAGACAATCTAACCAAAAGTCTTCTCAAACATACTATTCTGTTTCTCTCTTCTTCACTCACTTACTTATCATTACATACATTACACACACACACACACACACACACACATATTTAATGTCCTCTGGTATATGACTCTAAACTCCATGGCATAAAGGATACTGTTTGCTCAGATCACTGAATGTAGTGTTCCTACTATTTGGAACCTGACATTCAGTAGACACTCAATAAATAATGTATTGAATGTAAATATACTAACTTTATTTTGTTGAAGATAAGACTACTCAAAACCTCCAATCAATACCTCCCAATTTGAGAATTTGTGATTTTTAAAATAAAATTTGAAATAGTTCTATCTACCACTTTACTTAATATGCTGATTTATTTACATCCCACCCAAGAATCATTTAGTCATCTACTATAGACTACTCAAGGCCAGTTTTAGGAGAACAGTTGTGCACTTGAACATTCTCTTCGATTTAACTGTGTTTATATTTTAAGCTAATAATCAGAGGCTAAAAAACGAGTCTCTTGGAATATTTTCCGTTTCTTTTGTACCTTATTTTATTACAAAATAATGGGAAATATAAAATGATAATACATTTACTTTTAAGCATTTATCTTCTGTGTCTTTTCGTCTGGGGCTAACTCAGGTAAAGTTTATTTCACTCTAGGTTTTCATTTACACTGGAAAATGTTTTACTTGAGATTCTGTCCTTTAATACAGAGACCTCAACTATGTACCATACCCCACTAGGGCCTTGACTCAAATGGGAGCTTTGTGGAAATTTTCTTTTGAAGGACTCCTTGTCCAACTTAATCTTCATTTGGGGGTCTTCCCCTGATAAAACATTGGAATTTTCTCAAGACTTTCTATTTTTTTAAATTCATTTATTTCAAGATTTTCTGTTTTCAGTAAGAAATATAGGCTTCTTAGAAAAGATCTATATATTGCATTAATCATATTCTAATTTTGTATATTCACTTATCATATTTTATTAAACAATTTCATGATAAGATATAGGATATATAGTCAGATTGATAAATATGGCCATAATTTAGACTTTGGGAGGTTGCAAGGTCAGGTTTACTTTCCTTTCCTACATTCCTCTTTTTACACTTAAAAAAAATGGATAGCATACATACATAAAATATATTTAAGTGTGCACCTTGATTAATTTTCTCAAAGCAAATGCAACTGTTTAATAACCACCTGGTCAAAACATGGGATATCTTCAACGCTTCTGATGATTCCACCCTGCATTCTAAAATCTAAACACTCTTTTGACTCTGAAACTCATGAAACATTCTGCTTGTTTTTTTAATTTAAAATGTATTACAGTATATTACAGTTATATTTTGTGTCTCACTTATTTTACTCAAATTGCTTTCAGGAAATTGACTCATCTTTCATACTATGTGTCTGGCTTCCCAGATAGCACAGTGGTAAAGTAGCTGCCTGCCAAAGCAGGAGACCACCTGTAATGCAGGAGACTAAGGTTCAATCCCTGGGTTGAGAAGATCCCCTGCAGAAGGAAATGGCAATCCACTGTAGTATTTTTGCCTGGGAAATCGCATGAACAGAGGAGCATGGTGGGCTACAGCCCATGGGGTTGCAAGAGTCGAATGCAGCTTAGCAACGAAACTCCACCACTGTGTGCCACTATCATTTCTTCATTTTCATTCTAATTGTGGCTATTACAAATGAAGCTGTTATGAACACTTTTTATATATAAAAATATTATATGTATGTAAAATTTTTGGCAAAGATAGAAATGTAGCTCTCCTATATGCTAAGGAATTAAATGTTGTGTCATAAGAATTACACATTTTCATCCCATTTAGTATATAATGCCAAACTATTTTCAATGGCTGTCTGAATTATGTTTTTACCAGTTAGTTGTGAGTTTAATTTATTACAAACCCTTATATACACTCAGAATTATGAATCTAATTTCAACCTTTTTTGTGAGTGTGTATCAATATCTCATTGAAATCTTAATTTCCCCAATTATTCCTGAGGTTAAAAAACTCTTCATATTATTTTGGAATTTCTGAACATCCTCTTTTGTGAAGTTCCTGTTCAAGTTTATTGCCCATTTTTTCCCCCATTGGATTTGTTTTTCATTCTCTAAAATTTAAAGAATCATAGGTATATCTAATATACTCAACAATGTAAAGGTGTCAGTCCTTTTCAAGCTGATCTAGACTTAACTCAATATTGATCGTATTCAAAAGAAAGTTCCTGTGGAAATTTAAAAAGATGACTGTAAAATGAACCCAGAAATACAAAGGGACAATATAGCTAAGAAAATACTGAACAAGAAAAACAGTGGTAAAATTCAGTTCGCCAGATGAATAAGGTACATTATAAAACTGAAGAATTCTGGAGTAAAAAATGGCAACCCGCTCCAATATTCTCGCCTGGAAAATCAATGGGCAGAGAAGTCTAGTGGGCTACAGTGGGATTGCAAAGAACTGGACATGACTGAGTGACTGAGATTATTATTACCTATCTATATAATTCACTGTATACTTTGAATATAGAATTCTATAAACTCAAGATCCAATAATTTTCACTTTGTATACCTTAAATATATGCAAATTTTATTTGTCAACTATGCATTAATAGGTATTGGAGGCAGCAGGATTAAGTAAGGTCCTAAAAATAATCAAGATGTACAATTTAACTCTATATAATTTTTGTAAATGATATTTCAATAAATCTGTTAAAGAATAATTTACAAAAAACTACAGTATTGCACATGGCATGGTATTCATGATGCATAGACAAATAGAACAACAGAAGTGATTTTAAGCCCAGAAACGAAACTACATATGAATGAAAAAATTTTTATATACTTAGTACTAGAGAAGAATAGGCAAGCAACATTCTTTTTAATGAATGATATTGTCATTTAGATTCTAAGTGAAAAAAAAACCTTGTATCTTAACCCATTCCCCTTACCATACACAATAATGATTTCCAGGTGAAATACATATCCAAATCCGGATGGTAAAATAAAGCTCATATGGATAACAACAAAAGGTAATATCATCATGTCTTTTGGTAGGGAAATGTTTCATAAATAGGATACACAATTATAAAGTGGAAATTTATAAAAATGAACCATGTTAAAATGAAGGACAGCTCTTTATCAAAACATAGAGTGATTTAGAATTTTAATCCAAAGGACTCATATCCAGAATATAAGAACAATTCATACTTTTGATGAAGTTCAAGTTGACTTTTTTCTGTTTTTGAATCATGCCTTGGGTTTCACATCTAAGAAATATTTGGTTATTCCCAAAGTAACAGAGATTTTATTTTATGGTTTTTCTATTTTATTGCCAGAATTTCTTCTGGTCATATATTGAAAATTATGAACTTAATAATTATAATATGTATAGAATCCCACCAGACCTATAATATATAATCACTATGTGAAAAACAAAACTCTATGGCTACATTAATCCACTACTTTAGAGGAGATCTAACAGCTTATGTTTTAACGTGACATTCTTTTACTAGGAAGAGATCAATTTCTTCAGCTAGATTAAATCTAATAATTCTTTGAATTTTCTGCTGTTTTCCTTGCTCTTTTTTAAAATGAATTTATTTATTTTAATTGGAGGCTAATTATTTTATAATATTGTGGTTAGTTTTTGCCATATATCGATATGAACCAGCCATGGGTGTACTTGTGTCCCACCATACGAACCCCTCTCCCACCTCCCTCCCCACCCCGTCCTTCTGGGTTGTCCTCAGAGATATGCAGATGACACCACCCTTATGGCAGAAAGTGAAGAACTAAAGAGCCTCTTGGTGAAAGTGAAAGAGGAGAGTGAAAAAGTTGGCTGAAAACTCAACATTCAGAAAACTAAGATCATGGTATCTGGTCCCATCTCTTCATGGCAAATAGATGGGAAAACAGTGGAAATAGTGACAGACTTTATTTTGGGGGGGTCCAGGATCACTGGAGATGGTGACTGCAGCCATGAAATTGAAAGACACCTGTTCCTTGGAAGAAAAGTTATGACCAAACTAGACAGCATATTAAAAAGTAGAGATATTACTTTGCCAACAAAGGTCCATCTAGTCAAAGCTATGGTTTTTCCTGTAGTCATCTATGGATGTGAGAGTTGGACTATAAAGAAAGCTGAGCACTGAAGAATTGGTGCTTTTGAACTGTGGTGTTGGAGAAGACTCTTGAGAGTCCCTTGGAATGCAAAGAGATCTAACCAATCCCTCCTAAAGGAAATCATTGCTGAATATTCATTGGAAGGACTGATGCTAAAGCTGAAATTCCAATACTTTGGCCACCTGATGTGAAGAACTGACTCATTTGAAAAGACCCTGATGCTGGGAAAGATTGAAGGCAGGAGGAGAAGGGGACGACAGATGATGAGATGGCTGGATGGCATCACTGACTCAATGGATATGAGTTTGTGTAAACTCCGGGAGTTGATAGACAGGGAGGCCTGGCATACTATAATCCGTGGGGTCACAAAGAGTCAGACATGACTGAGCGACTGAACTGAACTGAACCAGCTTTGAGTGCCCTGCTTCATACATCAAACTTGCGCTGGTCATCTATTTTACATATGGTAATATACATGTTTCATACTTTGTAATAGAATACAAGGAATTGATACTTTAAAAAGACATTTTAAGTTCCCAATATTGCTAAAACATTTTCTTACTTTATAACAATCTTTCAAAATGTTCTATAGGATGAAATGATGCCATTTGCAGCAACATGGGTGGACCTAGAGATGATCATACTAAGCAAAGTCAGAGAAAGAGAGACAAACACCATAGGATATCATTTACATGTGGAATCTAAATTATGACTCCTGAACATATCTATGAAACTGAAACAGACTCACAGACATAGAGAGCAGACTTGTAGTTGCCAACAGGAGGAGGGGTAGGAGAGGGAAAGATTGGGAGTTTGATATTAGCAGAGGCAAACTATTGTAAACAGAATGGATAAATAACAAGATCCCACTTGCTGGGATAGCACAGGAAATTATATTCAATATTCTGTGATAAATCATAATGGATAAGAATATAGAAAAAAATATATATATATTTATAACTGAATCATACTGCTATACAACTGAAATTAACACAACATTAGAAATCAACTCTGGCTCAGATGGTAAAGAATGTGCCTGCCAATGCAGGGAATGCAGGTTCGATCCCTGGGTAGGGAAGATCCCCTGGAGAAGGAAATGGAGGAATCCACTCCAGCATTCTTGCCTGGGAAATCCCATGGACAGAGGAGCCTGATGGGCTACAGTCCGTGGGGTTGCAAAAGAGTTGGACATGACTTAGCAACTCAACATTAGGACTCATACAAAGGAAAACATTCCATAGATGATCTTATTTTCCTGAAGAAAATTTGAAAATAGTTAATCACTGCAGGAAAATAATAAAAAGTATACAATGTTTCTGTAAAATAACTTTCATAGGTTAAATATAACCTTTCATAAAAATGGACCAAATGCTACACCGCCTTCAATTCCATTTCCAGAGAGATGTCCTCTCCCTGCCAGATGAGCTAAGTAATATTTGGGGGAGTGTACACTACTAATCTTTCAGTATGGTTATTTTAAGAGTATGTGATCAATTATTTGATTTATCCTTGAAAGAGAGACATAATATAATTAGGAAGCTACCAAAAATGCCTGGTAAATATATCGGTCAATTAGAAAGATTGTGGGAATTTAATAAGAAAGGAGGGCTGCCTCCAATGTCATGAGAGAGGGGAGGAATCTCAAAGTCATTCTGAGGAGACAAGGAGTCCTTTCATCTACACACTTATTTAGATATGATTGTTGATTTTTTCTAATACCACACATCTATTTTCTCCTAGTTAAATCAAATCAGATACAGGAATAGAAAATAAATTTGCAACTCTTACAACAAGGTGAAATGCTGATTTTTTTACTGTGTAACTTTCATACTTGGATATGCCATCTAAGAAACACTGGCTTAATTCAAACAAACTTAATCATCATCATGTGGGAACACACTTTATTCACAAAAAATAAGAATTGCTGAGTAAAAGCCATTTGCTGCACAGAAACACTGCTGTAAGGAGATAAGTTCACAACAGGACTTTATCTGTCCACTAAATATAACCTCATCATGTAAAATCTAAAAACAAGACAAAGTGGCCAACCAGGCCACTGGCTCATAACTTTCCCTGCTCCCTATGGCTGCATGCACTTACTTTCTGTATCACATTAGCCACAAGCAGATGCACGTGAACTTGAACACAGGCTCTTATTAACTGCTTTGAATTTCAAGAGAACCTGAAATGCTTTCTTTGTATTTGGGACCAAAGCCATCACTCAAACATTAAGCATGCTCTCATGGTATTCAGACTCTGTCCAGGGCTCCACTTACATTATTTTTCTGCAAGACCTGCAGTGCCTTGTTAACATTGTTCAGGGCATGAACTCTTGTGGATCCTTTTTCTTTTGGCTGAAAACAAAATGAAAATATGTTGACTGCCCAGGAGGAGAGAAGGACAATCTACCAGAAATGAAACAATTTCTACATTTCACTTTTCAGTTGGAATCGTTTAAATGATCACAGGCTATGAGGCATTAATATAATGAATTTAAGTGCTTTGGGTTAATTGCCCTTGTCATAGGAGTCTCTTAGCGTGAATCAACCACTCCTCAAGAAAACTGATAAGATTTTTTTTTTTCTTTCGCTAAAGCAATTTTGGTAATTTCTCCTTCATTCTACAGTCCAGTTGAATGGCCACCATGAGAAACATCAGCATGCATAAAGACATTTGCTGGGAATATAAATGAGTTAATTCCCACAATTTTTAGGAAAGTTTAAAAGAGATTTGAGCCTAGCAAAATTCTGTAATGCCAAATAGGCTTAAAGGAAATTATTTCTGTCAATATTACCTTAATTGTCTTAGTCACTGAAGCTCAAAACCTCAATCATCTTCAGTTCTTTAAACCTTATCCTCAATCCCCAAAGTCTTACCTTGCCCTATAATTTTTAAACTAACATTTTTATAGTGCATTACAATTATGTAATATGCAATATATATTATATATATATGTGTGTGTGTGTAATATATTGTACTACAATATATGAATTAACTTATTCAGTTGTGGAGGTTTAGAAAGTCTGCCATGGTGATGCCTGCAGTATTTACTCCTAAAATGAGATCTACCCTCCTAAAACAATTTTAACTGCACAACACAATAGCATTAACTATAGGCACAATATTGTACAGTGGGTCTCTGGAATTTACTCATCTTGAATGATTGAAACTCTACATCTATTGAACAGCAACTCCCCATTTTCCATATTTCATGTCAAGTGTTCTTATATCCTAAGAGTTCTTATCACAAGGAAAGGGAAAAATAGAATTTTCCTATTTCTTTAAGTTTGTCTGTATGACATGATGGACATTCATTAAGCTCGTGATAATCATTTCATGATGTCAGTATATAAGTCAAATTATTATGCTGTACACTTTAAACATGTACAGTGCTATATGTCAATTATATTCTAATAAAACTAGAAGATGAAAAGAAAAAAGACTTAAAACAATTAAAATTCAAAGGACATTAGGTATAAAAGCCCTATTAAAATAAATTCAATAACAAAGATACCAAATAAAAGTAGAGAATAATATCTATTACTGCAAATTTCACCTTCTTGTTCTGCATATGATAGAACATGCCAAAGTAAAAATAATATTGCGAGGTTGTTTTATTCAGAAATAGGTCCTATATTGCTACCTAAATCAGTAGTTAATAAATTAACGAAGTTTACTAGATCTCATAAAACTATGATGAGTTTGTTTCTGGTCTGAAATTTTTCTGAGGTTAATGTGAAGCTCTTATAAATATTTTAAGTCACATACCAGTTTTTGGCCTGTCAGGCCTTCAAGAAGGTCTAGGAGGCGTCTCCCATCCTGTAGGTCACTGAAGAGGTTTTCTATGT
The DNA here is from genome assembly GCF_042477335.2 of Ovis canadensis. Lineage (NCBI taxonomy): Eukaryota > Metazoa > Chordata > Mammalia > Artiodactyla > Bovidae > Ovis > Ovis canadensis. The sequence continues at coordinate 33,501,629 of NC_091727.1, forward strand.
GCTGCTTCCCGAACTGAAATAAGAAATATACCCAATTAAATAAAGCATGCTTCCAGGTATCCATTTTCTATGATTATGTCTTTTAAAATTTAAAGCTATGTTGAAGAATATTTAATGAGTCTAATGCTTAATCTGCCAGTGGTGATGGATGGAAAGAGAACTTCCAAGTAAAAAACAAAAACCAATAAATCATTATTCAGCCAAACCTATTAAATGTTTTTCTCAATAACAAGAGTTGGAGACTTATAGTCTAATGGATCTAATTAACTCATCTTTTCGAATGCTGATTTTATGAAGGAAAGAAAAAATGTTTAAATTATCAGGCAGTTGGGCACTGTTTGGGGAGAAGTAAACACACCAAGAAAGACTACAGATAATTTGCCTTGGGTGGGTACCTAAAATTTAACCATTTAGCATGCTTGGAAACATAATATGTAATCACTGAGGGTTCACCATCCTTCACCGATAAATCTCTGCATATACATTTTGCATGCTGCCTCAGAATGATCTAGTCACATATTGGATGGCTCAACTTTTAAAACAATATGATTTAAATTAAGTGAGATAAGTTGGTGAAAGCTTTTCATATATTTTTCTTACTTCTATACTTGGGGATTATATTGCAGAAAAAAAATAGCCACTAATAACATCTAACATTTTTGGAGTAACTATTCATAAGAGCTAACTATTCATAAGAAACATCCCACTAAATGAATTGATTTATAATTCGTGTAACATTTCTATGAGGTTAGCATTGGTATACTCATTCTCTTCATGACACAGAGGTTGAACATATGGCCCTTTGTTGCAAAACAAAAAGATGATAAAACCAAGTATTTGGCCCAAATCTGTCTAATTCCTGGGGCTCTTGTTCATTCTCTTTTATTAGGCTGCTTACTTGGCCTTTTCCTCCTTCCATCTGATTATCTTTCAAAGATTTTATTTCTTCTGTCATGTCCCCAAATATTTTTTTTCTGGTTTAAAGCCTCCAATCCCTTCATATGAAATCATTCATAACTCTTTAATCACCCAAGATATCAAGAAAGCCCTAATTTATCAATGACAGATGTTTATTGAGCACCAATAAACTTGGACTAGGTGCTAGAGCATACACTAGTAAATCAGTTGGATATGACCCCCGTCTTCATGGAACTTTGAGTTGAGCAGGGAAAACAAATATTTCTAAAAGGTAATGCTATGGGGGAGCAGTAAAAGAAACTCAAGAGCACATAACCATGGGAATTCCCATAGTCTGAGGATCAGGAAATACTTTCCTCACAATGTCACATGATGGGTCTAACATTAGCCTTTGGGTAATTGGCCTTTCCTTATCCACTCCTTCAATCACATACAAACTTCAGATTTCACACAGCTCAAGAAGAACCCTGGTTTCCAGTCAAAATACATCTCTGAAGCTTCTAAGATTGAAGACAGAGGATTCAGGATCTCCTACAGCCAGGTAGCCATGTCTAAGACAAGTCCTGTCAGTGTCCAGGTGTGTCACTTAATGAGAACACTGACCACTGCAAAAAGTCTACCAGTCCCTCCACACTCAGCTTTGGGAATCGAGCCACATATGTGCTTTGACAAAGATAAATACAAGTCATTCTTTTGAAATTCTACTCAAATAGTTCTGATTTAGAATTCCAGGGCAGGGACTTCCCTGATGGTCCAGTGGTCAAGAATTTGCCTTCCAATGCAGGGGACGTGGTGAACCCTTGGTTGGTGAATGTCTTGGTTGGGGATCTAAGATCTCATGCCATGGGACAACTAAGCCCATGTGAAGCAAATACTGAGCCCGCAAGCCACAGCAACACAGCCCGGATATTTCAACAGAGATCCTATGTGCTGGAACTAAGACCCAACACAACCAAAATGTATATACAAATATATATTTTTAATGTAAATAAATATTTATATATAAATAAAATTCTAGTGGAATAGAGACCACAAAACACTAAGTTACTAGAACATTTAAAAAGTACTTTTACTATACATAATGTACAGGTAAATATTGAAACAACAATGCTATTTTCATGAAATATTAAGGGGAGCCCTCTACTAATAAGCAAAGAAAATGAAAAAATTGAACCTGTCAAGAATCTCATATATAATCCAGAGTAACTTGGCAGTGGTGGTGGAGAATATTGAGATTTTATTTTCATATTGGTTAAAGGTCTACAATACCTTGAAAATGGTCTTTTTTTTTTCTAGGAGGAAATTTTCCTTTTGAGAAGTGTGTGACTTCTAAACTTACTGATAAAAACAATATTGCACAGTGAAATGTGTGAGGTTTTGAAGAAAATTAAATATAGTTAGTTGACAGAAATACTTATTCTTAATAAAATATATATATCTAGATAGATAGACTGATAGATAATAAAGTATGTCAAACCAGGAAGGATGCAGGTGGCAAAATGTTCATTCAAGAAGAATGGCAGGGACTTGGAAAGGCCTAAGTCTTGCGGCAAAGAATAAAACATTAACCCCAAAGTTGTAAGAATCACCTAGCATCCAAGATACAAGGAGTAGAAAGATTATGCTTTTGGACAAGGAGCCGAGATGAAGATCAACAAGGCAAACAGCATCTTGCTTTGATACAAGCTTATACACAAGGATCAGGTATTTTATAATTTTCCATTTTAAACTGGAATCAAACAAAACAGAAAGGGAGGGAAGGACTGGAGGCTAATCAGAGGCCTCCAGGCACATCTCATTGGGGCACCTAGAAAGCAGTGAGGTGATAGAGAAAAAGATAGTTCCTGATATATATATAACATTCAAACTCATGCAATCAGTGATATACTAAATTATGACAATAGAAATCCAATTTATATTTGTTATAGCCACCATGATCTCTAATAGAGTGCTTCTCAGAATGTTCCACTAAAGCATCCTTTGAGCAGATAAGACTGAATGTATTTATCTCGGAGCCTAGCAGTGAAAAGCATATAGTGACGGCAGGTTCAAAATTTCTTATGAAAGCATAAGTTTCATGTTAAGGATCTGTGCAGATTTTATCTTCCTCACTTAATGCATGTTGAACTTAAAAGTAATTTCAAGCACTTTGATTGAAATTTCCCCTCCTATGGTCTAATTAAAGTGATGCTCAAAGAAATGTACAATATTTAGCCTGTAACTACATGGATTTTCAGGTGCTCAGTCTTATTCTTCCTGGACTAGGCCTACCCTGAAGAAACTAAAACATGTCTTTTCTCGTGAATGGTTTTCTCTTCTTTCCTAGATCCAATACCTCATTCCATAGCATTACAGGTATGATGCAGCAAAGTTGCACACATTTCTGAGACAGTAATAGCTAATTTTTTTTGAACCCAAGTCTTCTATTTACCAGCTTCACTGTCTGAGGCAAGTGACTCAGTCTTTCTGAGGGACAATCTATTCAATAGTAAAATGGGGATTGAAATAATACCATATCAGAGTCTTGAGCTTCAGTATAGGTATGCTATACAGACTTGGCAAACATTAGGCACACAGTAAATATAGGATGATGTTTTTGTTTTGTTTTGTTTGGCTTCTCCTTCTTTGGCCAAATATGAGAAATAAATTCAATTATGGTTAACTATTGAATCTACCAGAAAATACAGAGCTCACGTACAATGTGTTCCGTTTTCTCTTAGATGCCCCTCCATATTCAGTTACTAATACTAGTAAATGTGGATGGCACAGGAGGCCTTCAAGTTCTTTATCTTACTTTACTGTTTTATTTTTCCCTTTGGTTACTTTTAATTAAGTCTGTTGTTTTCTTCCCTTTTCATCTTCTATGAGAGACATCTGCCATGTCATTTTGTTGCAAGTCACATATCATGCAAACAGTAGTTTTCTTTAAAACCCCCCTGTGTTTAATGGCTTTCTTTTCAAGTGTCTGAAAATAATCTTATAAAACACATAAAACATTAAGTGCCTTGGGCCATATGACCCTGTGGCTCTCTATCTTCAACTGCTTTCATGATTAATATTTTCTTTAAAAAGTAAATTTTGGTATTACTTAGAAATTTCCTACCTTCACTTATTTTCGTCTTCCTTGCTAACCCAAATATCAAGATGAAAGGACCATAAAATGAAATAGCAGTCCTTCTAGATCATGGTCAGAATGACAGAACTTCTGTATTTATATAATTTTTATATATTTATACATAAACAATGTATAGACAATGTTAAAAAAAACTGAGGTTTATTGGTAAGTGGCATAAACACAGTAAAAAAAATTCAAAGTAAAAAAAAAATGAGAAAGGGATAGAAATGAATTAAAAATTATTTCAATGGCTTCTGACTCTTCAGAGCTGTGTCAGTCTTTTAACCAGTAAATACAGATAATTCAGCAGCATGTTCCAATAAAAGGTAAAGAGGCAAGGAATAATTTAACATGGCCTTCTGGTTATAGAAAGGTCAGCCTCTGGACATCTATGTTGCTGAGAAAATCAAGATACTTCTCTGTGATTCTGAATCTTTAGCTATTAGAAACATCAAGAGCAAGAGAACACCAAAAAGGAGGGCAAAATTGGTTCCAAACTTATTGGTAAAACCTGTTGATCAGTTCTTGATAAAAAATAATGCAATCCATTGTAAGCGTAAGTTGTAAAAAGTATTTTATAAGATAATTTTATTGAGGTATAATATACATATAGGCTTCCCAGGTGGCACAGTGGTAAAAAAAAAATCCACCTGCCAAGCAGGAGACACCGATTCAATGCCTGGGTGGGGAAGATCCCCTGGAGTAGGAAATGGCAACCCACTCTAGCGTCTTGCCTGGGAAATACCACAGACAGAGGAGTCTGGCAGGCTACAGTCTATGCGGTCGCAAAAACTCGGACGTGACTGAGTGACTGAGCACAATGTGAGCACAATATAAACACAGGAAAGTACACAAGCTCAGTGAATCTATACAAACTGAACACATTTATATTATCATAACCTCCATGGAGAAAAAGACTATGACCAGCAGCACCCTCAGAGCTTTCTCACACCCACTTCAGTATACTAGCCCTTCCAAGGATGATAACTGTACTCACTAACTTTTAATACCACAGATTAGTTTAGCCTTAAAAGGAGTCTCCTATAAACAGAAGAATAATGCTGGTTTAGTTGTCTCCTTTTAGAAAACCAATAATTGAAAGACATAAGCTTTCAGCAGAGAGAATTAGGAAAGAAAGAAGTCATAATGATGAAGTATGTTTTACAAAGCATACTGCTGTAATACAACGAGTAAAAATATTCTCTCTACATCCAGAATGCCATAGTTCAAATCTCAGCTCTACCATATTTCATGTGTGTGATATGAGCATGTAACAATCTCTTTGTGTCTTACCTTTTATCATCTGTAAAACAAGGATGTACTACTACCTAATTTGTGATGATGCTGTAAAGATTTAAATGCATTAGGGGTAGAGTTCTGTTCTAAGGTGTACTTAGATAGTCTCATGAATGGATAGCATCATGAATTTATCCCAAATTGTTTAACCCTAATAATCCGTATTTTCTAAATTCTGCTTAGAACTTTTGCTCTAAGTAACAGAAGTGGTCAACTTCAAAGTATTAGTATGGGGATTAAATGAGTTAATAAATATAACTGTGGTGCTGGAGAAGACTCTGAAGAGTCCCTTGAACAGCAAGGAGATCAAACCCTGAATACTCATTGGAAAGACTGATACTAAAGCTGAAGCTTCAATACTTTGGCCACTTGATGCGAAGAGACAACTCACTGGAAAGGACCCTGATGCTGGCAAAGGCTGAAGGCTAGAGGAGAAGGGGATGACAGCGGATGAGATGGTTGGATAGCATCACAGACTCAGTGGACATGAGTTTGAGCAAACTCCAGGAGCTAGTAAAGGACAGGAAAGCCTGGCATGCTGCAGCCCATGGGGTTGCAAAGAGTTGGATGCAACTGAACAAGTATAAGGTATCCAACACATTTCCTGGCATAGGAAATGCTCCATAAAACCTAATTACATTTCATATTTCCCCTCTTTGGTTAAATGGAATCACCTGGAAATAAAGTAGGACTCTCCTTTGAGGGTGCCAGGATCCTAGCAGGGCTTGGATAACTTGAAGAGAGTTAATAAGGGACAATTTACAAAGATGAGGTCAGGGTAGAAAGAAATCACCAAACAGGTAATAAATAAGTGTAATTATCACTCCTAGACACATAGGAATGAAGAGAAAGAGACTGGTTACTGGCTCCTGAACAGAGAGAGTAATGAGAGGGTCACCTGACAGGAGCTCTGATATTTGGGTGATGAATGCAGCTATCCTGTGATAAATAAATGTCCTGATATCTCTTTCCTCCCTTCCTCTGATCTCCTGTAAATGCTCCCAAGAGCTAAATCCAACTGGAAGCAAGAGGACAAGGAAGTCTGCTGATATCATCCACAGAAATCAGCCCCCCAGGGAAGAAAAAGGCAGAGAGAGGATCTAGAAGAATAAACCAAAGACACATTCAACATTCCCCAGACAAGAGGAAAAGATTCCCTTGATCCATAGGATCCCTGTCAAAGACGCCCATGTCAGAAAATAAGTGAAGGCCCCAGTGGTCCTCCTCAAACTGTCTATATTATTTCTATCTCTGGTAATATTGTTTTAAAGACTCAAATGTATGACTGGAACACTCTCTCTCCTCTAATAGGGATATCAAAGTACTGAAATGTTTAGTGGGCTTTAATGGATGAAACTTAACATATCTTATTCATTATTCCTCAGCATCAGATCCTTTTAAACTTCTATGTACCAGAAATATCACTAAAATTTGAGCTACAAAGATAATGTTTTAAAAAATCAAGTTATTCCTTGGAGTTATACAAGTGCTCAAGAGCTAAGTTAGATAATAGTTTTACACTCTCTCCAGGTATAAAATGTTATTTGGCAGTAACTCGTTATAAAACATAATCGCTAGGACCCAACGTGTATGTTATACTATCAAGTACACAAGAAGAGATCCAACCAGATTGCACATTAGAACTTTCAACAGCAGCCACAACAATAGTTAACGGAAATCAAGTCATTATCTGTAAATGTTCTATTATAAAAAATAAAGTATGCTTAACCAAGAATTAGCAATGGTTTGTTATCTGATCAGGTCTATCTTTAATATGTTTTGTAATAAAATTGAATCCTTAACCGAGGCCTGTGTTTTCTCATCTGTAAATGAGATAGATCAGTACTAACTCAATCACCAGTATGCTGGAACAAAAATTAGTAAAATTATAGGTAGTCTTTATTTGTAGATATAATGCTCATATACTTCACAAAGAGTTAAAATAATAGAAACCTTATAAACTATAATTGTAGTTCATTATATCATCTTTAAATATCACCTATAAATTTAGAATTCTGAAAGTGAAATTCAGTTTTTCTATTGAATCACAAAGGTATAAGATGTAAGCTTGAGATAGCCAGTGAGGGAAATGGAGATTGGTTCTATTCTATGCCAGTAGAGGCTTTTGTAGCAGAAAAAAAAAAAAAGTACAGTATAAAGTTTGCAAGATGAAGCCCTTCATTTCAAAGCATCTAAATAATACTCTGATTCTTCAAAAAGGAAAAAAAAAGTACTGTGACACAGTGGGTACACTCACTAGAGAAATGTGAACTATTGGCTCTTAGCTTCAGGCAAAAGGCAGAGGGAGAAAGAACTATTCGAACTTGTTCAGATCCAGTAGAATGAGACTTTATGGTCAAAGGACATCTGAAAATGCCTTTAATAAATAAATGTAAATTTTATTTATGAAACTAATATTCTTATAATTTCTCAAATACGCTGCAGTACAATTGTGCATGGACAATTATGTGACAAGACACAACCTCTTCCTAATCATTTCCTGCCCCTACCTACTAGAAAGTCAGCCTTAGACTATTTATTCTCTCTTCTTCTATGCTTATGAAGTGAGTCTGCCAATAATCAGTATCAAATCAAGGAAACAGGAAACACAGAATGGAAAAATGTCACATAGGATGGAATATTTGAATAAGAGTGTCTGTCCTCATTATACCTCTATTTCCTTTTGATAGGTTGAATCATATGAAACTTTAAATTCTGTACTCAAATAAGATCAAAATTTGGCAATTTCATATGATTCAATCTCACATATTTTGTATCGACATATGTAATAAACATTCAGTGTTTAGTTTATGTCAGTCACAATTGTCTGCCCTGTACATGGATTATTTTAATGAATTATTTTAACAATCAGTTAAAAGTACCCCCATTTTACAGATGACAAAACTGAGACATAGAGAACAAAGTAACAGGAATAAGTGGTAGATATGAATCCAAACCTTAATCAGGTGGTATAGTTCCAGATTTATTAACCATTCTTTGACCATAATGTCACTCAGCATCAGTGATATATAAGTTTTACTTGTGTATTTTCATGAAGTCTTTCAATAAAATAGGGATAATTTAACTAATTTATTCTTTTTCTTTCCCCCTAGGTTTCTGAACATCAGATATAGGTATAGGACCTACAAGAAAAAAATGCTTCTAATTTTAGGTTGAATTAGTAATTTTGATGGGGAAGGAAATGGCAACCCACTCAAGTGTTCTTGCCTGGAGAATGCCAGGGACGGCGGAGCCTGGTGGGCTGCCGTCTATGGGGTCGCACACAGAGTCGGACATGACTGAAGCGGCTTAGCAGCAGCAGCAGTAATTTTGAAAGTTAATAACGATGATAATTCCACATATGTACACTAGAAAAATTCCACAATGTCTTACATTTCTATTGTTATATCACTCTTAGCAGGGATGCTTTGATAAATCCAGCAAATATTGTTCTAGAGATGAAAACAAAGTTTTAATATGCAGAATTCACTCAAAAGTACATGGAAAATCACTTTTTAAATGTCATTAAATTAAAATACAAAAGCAATTCCTCCACACTGAAAACCTCAGTTCAGTTCAGTCACTCAGTCGTGTCTGACATTGCGACCCCATGGACTGTAGCACGCCAGGCTTCCCTGTCCATCACCAACTCCCGGAGCTTACTCAAACTCATGTCCATCGAGTTTGTGATGCCATCCCACCATGTCATCCTCTGTTGTCCCCTTCTCTTCCTGCCCTCACTCTTTCCCAGCATCAGAGTCTTTTCCAATGAGTCAGACCTTCACATCAGGTAGCCAAAGTACTGGAGTTTCAGCTTCAGCATCAGTCCTTTCAGTGAATATTCAGGACTGATTTCCTTTAGGATGGACTGGTTTGATCTCCTTGCAGCCCAAGGGAGTCTCAAGAGTCTTCTCCAACACCACAGTTAAGCATCAATTCTTGAGTTCTCAGCTTTCTTTATAGTCCAACTTTCACATCCATACATGACGACTGGAAAAACCGTAGCTTTGATTAGGCAGACTCTTTTTTGGCAAAGTAACGTCTCTGCTTTTTAATATGCTGTCTAGGTCAGTCATAGCTTTTCTTCCAAGGAGCAAGCGTCTTTTACTTTCATGGCTGCAATCACCATCTGCAGTGATTTTGGAGCCATTAAAAACCTAGGCTATAAATCGACATAGAACAAATATAATTCTTAAAAGTGAAGAAGATTGAATAATAGTAAGTAGAAGGAACAGCATTACTCATGCTTTTAGTGCAGTGACTGCCTGAGAGATCCACCTAAACATGCCAATTACTTATTGAAAGTCTTCCATGTGAGATTCACACAGTTACATGTTAAAAAATATAACATCTGGGGTCAAAGAGGACTTTATTTAATTATAATTCTAACTTTCCCCAATGGTGTGAATTTAGATAAATGATTTAGAAATTTGTTTATTTTCCTCATGTGTCAAAGGAGGGAGAGTAGTTAAGTTAAACAACGAAATGTAACAGCTATTAGTCACCTACTTTATATTGTGCCCAGTGCTGGGAATAATTGGGAAGATAAATGATAAAAAGATACTGCCATTGTTTTTGCTGCTTTAGTCACAGTATATGAAGAATGTATGCATTTAAGCAAATATACATATAGCACTGTACTATTATTCTATAAATAGTGGTGTTTTAAGTACAGTGCCAACACAGACGAGAGATGTCACCTTCACTTGAGAGGCATAAGAGAAGCAGGAATCCTAGAATTGAATTTACAACATTGAATACAAAATTAACAAGATGTGAAAAGAGGAAAAGAATATCAAGCAGAGGGACATTTCAGATGCTAAGGATCAGATAAACACATTGCTGCTGCTGCTGCTAAGTTGCTTCAGTCGTGTCCGACTCTGTGCAACCCCATAGATGGCAGCCCACCAGGCTCCCCTGTCCCTGGGATTCTCCAGGCAAGAACACTGGAGTGGGTTGCCATTTCCTTCTCCAGTGCATGAAAGTGAAAAGTGAAAGGGAAGTCGCTCAGTCGTGTCCCACTCTTAGTGACCCCATGGACTGCAGCCCACCAGGCTCCTCCGTCCATGGGATTTTCCAGGCAAGAGTACTGGAGGGGGGTGCCACTGCCTTCTCTGAAACTACATTAAGCTATGATAAATCAGGTCATAGAGCACAGGGTATATGTAGGGATGGTAGAGATGAGACTTGAGATATGAGTGATCTCAGCAAAGGGGACTGACTTGGTCTGCCAACTTAAAGGAGATTGGGTAAATATCTAATGGTCATTTGTTTTCATTCCTTTGAACAAGGTATGCAATTTTGAAGTGATTAACATTTTTTTCACATTAATATATAGACTGATATTTTACGATAGTTAATATTTAGGAAAGGCCACCATAGCCATTGTTTAGAGGTGAATTTTGGAGTCCTAATAATTCAGGAGAACTATTCTTGTGTGGAAATATTACTTGAAAAGGGAGTCATGTTGTTCAGGAGCAACTGCTTTAAATTATAAATATGAGCTCCTTAAAATTCTAAGCAGTTATCTACCTTTCCATTGGAACTTAGCTTTTTTTTTTTTTGCAAAAGTGGAGTTCACTATCCATGGTAGATTAACCACAGAACTGAGCCAACTATTTCATCCTTTCCTGAAACCATGTCCGTTGCAATGGGACTTTGCTGTTCCTCTCATGAGAAAGTGGTTTCTATTTTTCTATCTCTGGAATCTGGGCTGGCCATTGCCTTTCTTTGTCCGACAGAATACAATGGAAGTGATGTTGTTTTACTTGCAAATGTCAGCCTCACAAAGGGTTGAACACTTTTGCTCTCTTGTTCCACGCTTCCCCCTTCATCATAAGAACACACCTTAGCCAGATAACTGGAAGATGATACATGTGAAGCAGAACCAAGTTATCCCAGTAGTCCCAGATATGGTACCTCAAACGCCAGACTGGCTGACAACCAGACATGTGGGAGAGCTTAGGCAAGATTAGCAAGGACGCCTGTCAAACCACAGCTAGCTAGAGACACATGAATAATCCCAGCAGAGAGCTGAAGAACTTCCTGGTTGAAGATCTGAAAGACTAATAAATACTTGTTGTTTTAAACTACTGAGTTTCAAAGTAGAGTGTTACCCAGCAATAGCTAACTGATAAATGTTAGCTGTAATATATATAACTGATAAGTGCTAGCAAGATGGTAGGAAGAGCAAAATCATGTTTAAAACCAAACCCCATACCTGTTGGAAACTCTCAGAGGGCTCAAACAAACCTATGTACACCAGGACCCAGAGACCCCACAGAGACTGAGACAGAACTGCGTTTGAGTGTTTCCTGTGGAGGTATGGATCAGCAGGGGACTGTTGCAGGGGCAGGGGCTCTGGTTGCAGCAGACCTGGGTATGGCATAAGCCCTCTTGGAGGAGGTCACCATTAACCCCACCATAGAGCTGCCAGAACTTACAAAGGACTGGGAAATAGACTCTTGGAGGGCACAAACAGAACTTTGTGCATACCAGGACCCAGGAGAAAGGAGCAGTGACCCTGCAGGAGACTGACCCACACTTGCCCATAAGTGTCCAGGAGTCTCTGGCAGAGGCATAGGTCAGTGGTGGTTTGTTGCAGGGTTGGGAGCACTGAGTGTAGCAGTGCATGCATGGGACCTTTTGAAGGAAATCGCTATTATCTTCATTACCTCCACCATAATTTGGCCCCAGGTAAATAACAAGGAGGGAACACAGCCCCACCGTCAACAGAAAATTGGATTAGCGATTTACTGAACATGGGCCTCCCATCCCTATTTCCCTCTCAGTCAGTCTCTCCCATCAGGAAGCTTCCAAAAGCCTCTTACCTTTCTCCCTCAGAGGGCAGACAGACTGAAACCCACAATCACAGGAAACTAACCAATCTAGTCACATAGACCACAAGCTTGTCTAACTCAATGAAACTATAAGTCATGCCTTGTAGGGCCACCCAAGATGGACGTGTCATGGTGAAGAGTTCTGACAAAACGTGGTCCACTGGAGAAGGGAATGGCAAACCACTTCAGTATTCTTGCATTGAGAACCCCATGAACCATATGAAAAGGCAAAAAGATAGGACACTGAAAGATGAACACCCCAGGTCAGTAGGTACCCAACATGCTACTGGAGATCAGTGGAGAAATAACTCCAGGAGGAATGAAGAGATAGAGCCAAAGCAAAAACAATACCAGTTGTGGATGTGACTGGTGATGGAAGTAAAGTCTGATGCTATAAAGAGTAATACTGCATAGGAACCTGGAATGTCAGGTCCATGGATCAAGGCAAATTGGATGTGGTCAAACAGGAGATGGGAAGCACGAACATCGACATTTTAGGAATCAACGAACTAAAATGGACTGGAATGGGTGAGTTTAACTCAGATGACCATTATATCTACTTCTGTGGGCAAGAATCCCTTGGAAGAAATGGAGTAGCTATCATAGTCAACATGAGTCCAAAATGCAGTACTTGGATGCAATCTCAAAATGACAGAATGATCTCTGTTTGTTTCCAAGGCAAACCATTCAGTATCACAGTAATCCAAGTCTATGTCCCGACTAGCAATGCTGCAATGCTGAAGAAGCTGAAGTTGAATGGTTCTATACAGACCTACAAGACCTTCTAGAACTAGCACCCAAAAAAGATGTCCTTTTCATTATAGGGAACTGGAATGCAAAAGTAGGGAGTCAAGAAATACCTGGAATAACAGGCAAATTGGCCTTGGAGTAAAGAATGAAGCAAGGCAAAGGCTAATAGAGTTTTTCCAAGAGAATGCACTGGTCATAGCAAACACTCTCTTCCAACAACACAAGAGAAGACTCTATACATGGACATCACCAGATGGTCAATACTGAAATCTGATTGATTATATTCTTTGCAACCAAAGACAGAGACACTTTACAGTCAGCAAAAACAAGTCCCAGAGCTGACTGTGGCTCAGATCATGAACTCCTTATTGCCAAATTCAGACTGAAATTGAGGAAAGTAGGGAAAACCACTAGACCATTCATGTATGACCTAAATCAAATCCCTTACGATTATACAGTGGAAGTGACAAATGGATTCAAGAGATTAGATCTGACAGACAGAGTGCCTGAAGAACTATGGACAGAGGTTAGTGACATTGTACAGGAGGCAGGGATCAAGACATTCCCCAAGGAAAAGAAATGCAAAAAGGCAAAATGGTTGTCAGAGGAGGTGTTACAAATAGCTATGAATAGAAGACAAGTGAAAAGCAAAGGAGAAAAGGAAAGATATACCAATTTGAATTCAGAGTTCCAAAGAATAGCAAGGAGAGATTAAAAAAAGACTTCCTCAGTGATCAATGCAAAGAAATAGAGGAAAACAATAGAATGAGAAAGTCTAGAGATCTCTTCAAGAAAATTAGAGATACCAAGAGAACATTTCATGCAAAGATGGGCTTGATAAAGGACAGAAATGGTATGGCCCTAAGAGAAGCAGAAGATATTAAGAAGAGGTGTCAAGAATACACAAAAGATCTATACAAAAGAGGTCTTCATGGCCCAGACAATCATGATGGTGTGATCACTCACCTAGAGCCAGACATCCTGGAATGCGAAGTCAAGTGGGTCTTAGGAATAATCACTAAGAACAAAGCTAGTGGAGGTGATGGAATTCCAGTTGAGCTATTTCAAATCCTGAAAGATGATGCTGTGAAAGTGGTGCACTCAATATGCCAGCAAATTTGGAAAACTCAGCAATGGCCACAGGACTGGAAAAGGTCAGTTTTCATTCCAATCCCAAAGAAAGGCAATGCCAAAGAATGCTCAAATGACCGCACAGTTGCACTCATCTCACACTCTAGTAAAGTAATGCTAAAATTCTCCTAGCCAGGCTTCAGCAATACATGAACCATGAACTTACAGATATTCAAGCTGGATTTAGAAAAGGCAGAGGAACCAGAGATCACATTGCCAACAGCTGCTAGATCATCAAAAAAGCAAGAGAGTTCCAGAAAAATATCTACTTCTGCTTTATTGACTATGCCAAAGGCTTTGATTGTGTGGACCACAGTAAAATCTGGAAAATGCTTAAAGAGATTGGAATACCAGACCACCTGACCTGCCTCTTGAGAAACCTATATGCAGGTCAGGAAGCAATAGTTCGAACTAGACATGGAACAACAGACTTGTTCCAAATAGGAAAAGGAGTACATCAAAGCTATATATTGTCACGCTGCTTATTTAACTTATATGCAGAGTACGTCATGAGAAACACTGGGCTGGGTGAAGCATAAGCTGGAATCAAGATTGCCAGGAGAAATATCAATAATCTCAAAAACGCAGATGACCCCACCCTTATGGGAGAAAGTGAAGAAAAAATAAAGAGCCTCTTGATGAAAGTGAAAGAGGAGAGTGAAAAAGTTGGCTTAAAGCTCAACATTCAGAAAACAAAGCTCTGGTCACATCACTTCATGGCAAGAGATGGGGAAACAATGGAAACAGCAACAGACTTTATTTTCTTCAGCTCCAAAATCACTGCAGATGGTGACTGCAGGCATGAAATTAAAGACACTTGCTCCTTGGAAGAAAATTTATGACCAATCTAGGTAGCATATTAAAAAGCAGAGACATTACTTGGCCAACAGAGGTGCATATTGGTCAAAGCTATGGTTTTTCCAGTAGTCATGTATGGATGTGAGAGTTGGACTGTAAGGACAGCTGAGCACTGAAGAATTGATGCTTTTGAACTGCAGTGTTGGAGAAGACTCTTGGGAGTCCCTCGGACTGCAAGGAGATCCAACCAGTCCATCCTCAAGGAAATCAGTCCTGAATATTCACTGGAAGGACTGATGTTGAAGCTGAAACTCCAATACTTTGGCCAGCTGATGCGAAGAACTTACTCATTGGAAAAGACCCTGATGCTGGGAAAGATTGAAGGCAGAATGAGAAGGGGGCAACAGGGTATGAGATGGCTGGATGGCATCACCGACTCTATGGACATGAGTTTGAGTAAACTCTTCAAGCTGGCAACAGACAGGGAGGCCTGGTGTGCTGCAGTCCATGGGATCCCAAAGAGTCAGACATGACTTAGACACTGAACTGAATTGAACTGAAATGTTCATATATGAATGTTTCTACACAAGAGGAAAAAATATGAAAAACTAAACTGTATTATAAAGATTGCTAAATTATTTATGAAAAAATTTTAAAAGCCCTTGGAATTTTTGCACAAAAGAACTCAAAGGTAGAAAACATTTTACTGTTGAAGTTGAAAATGGGCAAAAAGTCACTATCTGCAGAGATGTGACTTAATGAATTATCTGGAAAAGAGCACAATCAATATTCTCTATAGAGTTCCTTCAATTCTATCTTGGAAAAAAATTAAAAAGTTCAGCAAAGCCCTATTTAAAAAGAAATTCTCAGCTTCATGGAGCAATTTTAAAAATGTGTAAATCTTAAAAGATATTTAATGCTACCTTTAATAAAATGTGTGTGTGTTTTTTTTTAAAGTTCTGGGTTCATTATATGCTATAAAAAAAAAAGGAAAAGATTCTATTTCTTGCTCAACATGCTCATTTGAAGTTCAATTGAATCTCATGAGAAGTTAAAAAAAGGAAAGGAACACTTCTTCATTCTTTTATTTTTCTAGTTTTTTTACTCTGTTGTCACTTTAGATAAAAATTTCTGTTTATCTTATTTTCTTCATTGTAAGTTCTAATTTATAGTGGTTTTTCATTCAGATGTTTTCAAAATAAAAATAGTGAATCTAAACAATTCTCTCTGAATTAAACTGTCACCTTTCCTTAGTGTTTCTAGAATAACACATTTTTAAATAAATTAAGCTGAATAACAGCCAAAGGGAAGTAGTTAGGTTTGGCATTTTTTCCTTCCAAAGCTCATGAGAAAAATTTTAAATTGTCTTGTAAATTAATTGGAAAATCTTAATAGGCAACTGTTTGTTTCAAAAATAGAAAAATACTTTAATAGCTCTTTAAATAGAAGTTTTTACCAGGACTTTTCTACTATTGCATGACTTGACTGCAAAAGGTGCCTAATTTAATACATTTTTATCAGTACCAGACATTTGTTAATTATAAAATACTACTTTTCAAATGTTCTATTTTATGAACACAGCAACTGTCCAAAAACATTACTGAGCAAAAAGGAAAAAAAATCTTGCCTTAAAAATATATTAATTGCTTTTTTAAATAAAAAAATATCAAATACATATCAATTTTTTAAAAGGTAGGTCTGGACTCACCTGGTTAGATGACCTTTCTTAGTTTCTTAAATTTAAATACTACTGGGAATGCATTAGCAATCTGTTACTGATCTTGGACTGTAAGATTTGAAATGGAAGTTTAAATATAAACTTTAGATTTAAAGTAGAAAAATAATTTTAATTGTTAGGTTTTTAAAATGGGTTCTTGTTTTAAAATGAATGAATGTACTTTATGAAAAAAAGATACACATAACAGTATTAAAAAGAAATAAAAATAATCTCATCACAAAACTAGTGTCACCATGTTTATATATTTTGCAGTCTTTTTTATTCATATATAAGTACTTTTTTCAAATTTTCTTATATTTCTTATATTTCTAGTTTTTCCCGTCTTGTCTTCTGCTTCTTCATCTTCCTCCTTCATTCCCTGTTCCTCCTTTATCAACCAAAGTGCCATTTTTGATTGTTTCTTTATTTAACCAAGATGTTTTAAGAATTTTATGAACAGTGTCAAACTTATTCTGATTGATATTAGAAGGAATTAGTGAGAAAGGTTTGCTTCTACCTTTTTAGACATGAGGATATTTTAAGATTCAGCAGTCTTAAGTAGATTCACCAAGGTGTTTAAACTCAGATTCTAATCTATTTCCTCTAACTATGAAAGCTATGATGGTTTTTCCAGTGGTCATGTATGGATGTGAGAGTTGGACTATAAAGAAAGCTGAGCACCGAAGAATTGGCGCTTTTGAACTGAGGTGTTGGAGAAGACTCTTGAGAGTCCCTTGGACTGCAAGGAGATCCTAAAGGAAATCCTAAAGGATCGAAACCCTTTAGGAAATCAGTCCTGAATATTCATTGGAAGAACTGATGCTGAAGCTGAAGCTCCAATACTTTGGCCACCTGATGCAAAGAACTGACTCATTAGAAAAGACCCTGATTCTGGGAAAGACTGAAGATAGGAAGAGAAAGGGACAACAGAGGATGAGATGGTTGGATGACATCACCTACTCGACGGACATGAGTTTGAGCAAGCTCCAGGAGCTGGTGATGGACAGGGAGGCCTGGTGTCGCAAAGAGTCTGACATACCTGAGCAACTGAACTGACTTGATGAAGGCTATAGTTTCGTGCCTATTCACCCCACTTTCTTGTTTTTTCGTTTGTTGCTTTTATTGACCCTCCTATGATAAATATTTCCATGTATAACTAAACAAAAATCTATAAAAAATTCTTTTAAAAAAAAGAAGGCATCATGGTGAAGCCTCCATATATATGCTATTAAAAATAGATTCTTTTATTGGCATCCTCACAACCATGGCTCCATAAAAGACTCACAGTCATGTTTGTCTTATACTGTATTATCATTATCAGGACCAGAAGCTAAAAATGTGCCTCTGTCTAAGATGAAAAGATGACTCTTCAAATCTAGCCAATTTGGGAGTTTGCAAATCATAGTTGACCCTCTTAGGTATTTATAATCATGTAGCACTGGGAATTATCCTGACTTCTTCATTTTATGGAATATACTGAGCATGGCATGATTGTTTTGAGAAGAATTTAGAGGTTAATGTATCAAAAGCTTATTCTTTGATATTTATGTTCATCAACCTTTGATATTGCTGACCATTTCTTATTTTATCTCTAATATAATTTTGTGGGCAATCCATGAGGAAATAGATCAACAGGAATTGATTCATTAAAGGATATGTGGAAAAAATAATACAAAATACTAATCTGTTTTGGTTCATGAAACAGGCATCATTTTTCATAATACTTCAATTACTACCAACAACCTTCAAATAAGCCAATCTTAACAGCTCCTTAGAGGCACTTAAAAATATACATGATCATTAAAATGGACTTTGCCTTCCTTAATGTATTCTTTAGTGACTAAAATCAATTTGACCACAAATTAGTCTTTAAAAACCTACTGGGCTTAATATAGGGAGAATAGCCATGGCAAAGTGCTATAATCTTCTTGTATTTTTATGCACGATATATCATGAATTGAAGAAGAATAATAACAATTCTAAGATTTTAAGGATAAACACTTGTTTAACTGATACACAATAGATAACACACTTCAATATTAGTCAAAATGAGAAACAAAACAAAATGATGCAGAAAAAATAATATCCACACTTTTACAAAACCTAATGGTACTAATAAATGGCACAGCTTGTCAACAGCTAACACATATCCCTGGGATGAAACTCATAACAGCATCCAGAATCACACAGAACAAAATTTCCAACTGTAACCAGAATCTGATCAGTAAATGATATCCAGCCACATTGTTTTTGTTTATTTGCTTGTTTGGTCAATGTGTTAAAGATTCTTCATACCATCCTATCAAATTTTTCAAAATGTCTTTTCCTTGGTTCCCTGCTGTAATCTTCAATTCTAACTCTGAATAGAACCACCCTCCTTCAATCTGCCTTTTTTTTTTCCAATACTTTTTCCCATACATTTATTCTTTTCTATGTTGGTCAATTTTTTCCTCTCACCCTCAGCTTCTAACTCTTTCCTCAGTGTCTTCTGAAACCTTAAAGGATTTTGAACAGTTGACTTTATGCCCTCAGCCTCACTTTTCCCACTGCAAGCTCATCTTAGAATTTAATCTTCAGTTTCATTTACCTGCTATCATAACAAGTTAAAGTCTTGCCTCTTTTTCCCCCTTGCAATGACTTAAATTTTGTGTGTCATCCAAATACATATTTAGATGCAATATTAATGCTCAATGTGATGGTATAGGAGGAAGAACCTTCGGGAGGTGCTTAAGTCATGAGGCTGGAGCCCTCATAAATGAGATTAGTGCCCTTATGAAGGAGGCCCCACAGAGCTCTCTAGCCCCTTCTACCAGGTGAGGATGGAACAAGACCTTCACCAGAATCTAATAATGTTGGCACCCTGATCTTGGACTTCCAGAAGTCTCCAGAATAATGAGGGGAAAAATTGTCTTATATATAAGATACTTGGTCTCTAGTATTGTTTATAGCATCCTGGAGAGACCAAGACATATCTCATATTTAAGATCATGTGGCAGATTAATATTCTGACATATTAGCTGGTGCTTTCACCCAACTCTTGGAAGCTATATATGTGTACTTTCTCAGCTATAATCGTTGCCATGAAAATGCAAAAAAAAAAAAAAGACACCAAGACTTACATATTATGTTTCTATATAACATCTGAAATCTATGGCAAAGATCAGAACTGTCCACTGCAAAATCCTCAGTATGTTGACTACAGTGACCTATTATCTATCCCATAAATAAAAGAGTTGGTAAAACTATATAGAAGCAAGTCTGCCTCATCCCAAAGGAGATAGTTTAATAGCTGGAAAAATAATAGGATTGAAATGAATTATGTTGAATAAGACAGATAGCCTTTATTGTGGTCCATCATGCCATTTTTGATCTGAGATCAAGTCCCAGAAACATAGATATGTTGGGGAGAATCCTAGATCTGAGAAGACCTGTGCCTGGCTTGTTAGCATATACAATGGGAGATTGGGGACTCCTCCTTCTACACCCACCACTGGCCCCATCAATAGCACCAGTGCAGTAGAAAAGGCAACTGCAACAGATGAGTTAGGTGTCAAAGCAGGTAAGACTGAAAGGATGCCCTGAGACACTTGAGGCAGCTCTAAATTGATATGAAAGGGACAAAGAAAAGGACACAATAGCTGAGGGTTTGATAGGACTTCAATCATCTCTGGTGATGATGTGGGCATAGAGGCCAACAACAGGCAAGAACAGACAGCATGAACTAATTGTATCAGCAGAAGAATCCAAGTAAGGATGAGTACGAACCTATGACCCCTGATAACTGGATGTGACCTAAGCCCCTTTAAACTTAGAGGTTGATATGCTATCATGACTACTGTGCTGTTGACCATAATAATATTTAATGTCTTTACTTCATAACTTTAAAAATAATATTTAATGTCTTCATAGCTTTTTGACCTGTTAAGTTCCTATGCTTTGATCCTCACTTTGTCTCCATACATGTGGCCAATTCATGCCTCCTCCAAAGTTCCAAAGTGGTAGTCGCTCTGTCATGTCTGAATCTTTTGTGACCCCATGGACTGTAGCTGGCCAGACTCCTCTGTCCATGGGATTCTTCAGGCAAGAATACTGGAGTGGGTAGCCATTCCCTTCTCCAGGGGATCTCTCTGACCCAGGGATTGAACTCAGGTCTCCTGCATTGCGGGCAGATGCTTTACTGTCTGAACTACCAGGGAAGCCCCAGGTCTCCTCCCTCATCCACCTTGAATTATTCTACCTCATGGATCACAAACAGGGAATTACTCCCTCTAATCAGAGCCTACTATTCTTGAACCTTCTGTTTTCATTTTCAAATTCAACAAATATTTATTGAGCATCTACAGTATGATATCACATGAGGTTTGGGTGAACAGTGATTTAATTTCTACATTTCTGAGTTTATTGTCTCCCCAGCGAGTGGAATAAGGAACAGTACACAAGTAAGTAAGCAAATGCAAGACTACAGATTGCTGCTGCTGCTAAGTTGCTTCAGTCATGTCCGACTCTGTATGACCCCATGGACGGCAGCCCACCAGACTCCTCTGTCCAAGGGATTCTCTAGGCAAGAATACTGGAGAGGGTTGCCATTGCCTTCTCCGACTACAGATTACAGATTAGAAGCCTTCATATGCCAAGACAAAAATAGAGTTATCAGAAGGAGAATTACAGGCACAAGCTACACAGATAAGAAGTTCTTTCTGAGAAGGTGACATTCAAGGTAAGATCTAAAAAATGAGATACGGCCAGAATCTTAAAGAAGGGAGGTGGAAAGAGAATTACAGATAGGGGAACAATATGCACAAAGGGAAACAAAGAGAGTGATGCTAAATGAAGTTAGTAGCCAAAGAGGGAGAAGGGGTCAGCTGTGGTACAGATGTTATTCTAAACACAAGGGATATCGCTTATAGGTAGAATCTAAAAAATACAACAAACTGGTGAATAGAATAAAAATAAAACAGATTCACAGATATAGAGAGCAAACTAGTGGTTATCAGTGGGGAGATAGAAGGGGAAAGGGAAGAGGATTAAGAGGTACTAACTACTATGTATAAAATAAGCTGTAAGGATATACTGTACAACACAGGGAATATAGTTAATATTTTATAGTAACTATAAATGAAATATCACCTTGAAAAACTGCAAATCACTATATTGTACACCCATAACTTATATATTATTGTATATCCACTATACTTCGATTTTAAAAATAAATAAAGGCAATGGAAAGGCTTTGATGGGTAGAGGAGACATAAGATCTAATTGGTATTCTCTCTATGGTTGTTGTGAGAAGAGATGAAGGAGGGCAAGAGAGATAATGGGACCCACTCTTTTTAGCTCAGCTTGCCTTAGTGGTAGTTATGACCTCATCATTAGCCCCATCTCTGGCCCTCCCTCAAGTGTCCATCGTACTTGCCTTATGAATTATTTGTCTTGGTTTCATCCAGTTTTCCATTCTTTTCGTTTCCTTTTCAAGTTCTGTGTCACTGCTGAAGTGCTCATACAATCCTGCCCTCTGTGTCCTCAGGATGCATGCCATTCTATTATGTACTCCTTTCTGCTTCCTTAAATTACACAGGAATGAGTACCTCTCCTTTTCTTAAAAATTGATAGCTATGTGAGCTCTTGAGATGACTGGCTATCAGTCTTTGAGTGATTTTGACTCATGTGTCCTCCTCATTTATACCTAGCAGGCAGTATGCTTTAGTAGCAAACAACCAACCTCCTAACCCAGACATTCTTAACTCAGGCCTCTGTGTCTCAGACTTTGGTATATATCAGAATCACATTGATTAGCCAGTTAAAGAATAAAGGTTGCAAAGTGATTCTGATGCAAGTCTAACATGGATTACATTTTGAAAAACTCTGTTTTAGGCTCAGCTCTTTTACTGATCATGTAATCTTGAGTACATCAAGGTGCCTGTCTGAGCATTCATTCGTTCTACTAAAATGATGTAGGTTAAATTGGTTATTTTCTGAGGACACTCTCAAAAATCACATCCACCTATTCTGTGTCTAGAGTCTAAAGCAGGCTAGGAGAAAAAGATGAAAATATAATAAAACTGTACAAGCTAAGAATCAGTTCAGTTCAGTTGCTCAGTCATGTCCAACTCTTTGCGACCCCATGAATCCCAGCACGCCAGGCCTCCCTGTTTATCAACAACTCCCTGAGTTCACTCAGACTCACGTCCATCGAGTCAGTGATGCCATCCAGCCATCTCATCCTCTGTCATCCCCTTCTCCTCCTGCCCCCAATCCCTCCCAGCATCAGAGTCTTTTCCAATGAGTCAACTCTTCGCATGAGGTGGCCAAAGTACTGGAGTTTTGGCTTCAGCATTATTCCCTCCAAAGAAATCCCAGGGCTGATCTCCTTCAGAATGGACTGGTTGGATCTCCTTGCAGTCCAAGGGACTCTCAAGAATCTTCTCCAACACCACAGTTCAAAAGCATCAATTATTCGGTGCTCAGCCTTCTTCACAGTCCAACTCTCACATCCATACATGACCACTGGAAAAACCATAGCCTTGACTAGACAGACCTTTGTTGGCAAAGTAATGTCTCTGCTTTTCAATATGCTATCTAGGTTGGTCATAACTTTTCTTCCAAGGAGTAAGCGTCTTTTAATTTCATGGCTGCAGTCACCATGTGCAGTGATTTTGGAGCCCCCCAAAATAAAGTCTGACACTGTTTCCACTATTGCCCCATCTATTTCCCATGAAGTGATGGGACCGGATGCCATGATCTTTGTTTTCTGAATGTTGAGCTTTAAGCCAACTTTTTCACTCTCCTCTTCCTCTTTCATCAAGAGGCTTTTTAGTTCCTCTTCACTTTCTGCCATAAGGGTGGTGTCATCTGCATATCTGAGGTTATTGAGATTTCTCCTGGCAATCCTGATTCCAGCTTGTGTTTCTTCCAGTCCAGCGTGTTTCATGATATACTCTGCATAGAAGTGAAATAAGCAGGGTGACAATATACAGCCTTGACGTACTCCTTTTGCTATTTGGAACCAGTCTGTTGTTCCATGTCCAGCTCTAGCTGTTGCTTCCTGACCTGCATATAAATTTCTCAAGTGGCAGGTCAGGTGGTCTGGTATTCCCATCTCTTTCAGAATTTTCCACAGTTTATTGTGATCCACACAGTCAAAGGCTATGGCATAGTCAATAAAGCAGAAATAGATGTTTTTCTGGAACTCTCTTGCTTTTTCGATGATCCAGCGGATGTTGGCAATTTGATCTCTGGTTCCTCTGCCTTTTCTAAAACCAGCTTGAACATCTGGAAGTTCACGCTTCACATATTGCTGAAGCCTGGCTTGGAGAATTTTGAGCATTACTTTACTAGCGTGTGAGATGAGTGCAATCTTAGGTTAGCTCCCTGTAAAAATGAGTGTTCTGACCTGAGCAATGGATGAAAGTTGATTTAAGAAAAAATAAACATGAAGAGCTTATGTGCTCTTTTCTGAAACAGTTATCTGAAGAAACTTTGTGTTAAGATTTGTTATTAATTTGAAAATTGGCTAGGAAAGCTGTTAAAAGTGGAGGATATATTAAGGCCTTGCAACTCCAATTATGGTGTGCAGTCCAGCGGTATCAGCCACACCTGAAATGCTGTTAAAAATGCCAAATATCAGGTCTCACCCTAGAGTTAGACTCCAGCAGATTCTGTATTTTAATAACTTGCTTAGATGTTTCCTATGCAAACTAATGTTGAGAAAGGAGCTCTG